>NW_027077820.1:0-234000 GCF_963930625.1 Muntiacus reevesi | reverse complement strand
CACCCTCCGACAAAAATGAACCCCCAACACCCATGTGTGTAGATTCTCCCCCTCCCTCATACTTACTCACCCCTCTTCCAGACCGCCCCATCGCTCCCCCTGCTACAACTTCTACTGGAGTCCCTTTTACCACCACAGTCACAGCATCTCCAAGTGTAACCTTCCTGTCTCCTTCAGATCAGGACGTCACTGACATGGACACTACTCCCCCGGCTCATGCTGTAACCTTTCAGTCTCCCCCAGGTATTGGGGTGGAGCAGACACGCACTGCAGGGAGACCAGACACCACCAGCGCCATTTGTGCCGACGGTCTCCTGCCCTGCTTCAATCTTTAACTATGCCTTTCACTCCCAAACCAACCCTCACCCTACATTTGCAGCCACTGATGGGCAGCAGAGAGCCTCTGTTTTTCCCAAGCCCCCATCTGGGGCTCCGGCTGCTGTCTTCCCCGGGCCCCCACCTGGGGGTCAGGCTGTCGTCTTCCGCGGGCCCCCACCCGGAGGTCAGGCTGCCGCCATTCCCGAGCCCTCATCTGGGGCTCCGGCTGCCGCCTTCCCTGGGCCCCCACATGGTTATCAGGCTGCCGCCTTTCCCGGGCCCCCATCTGGGGCTCCCGCTGGCGCCCTCCCCGGGCCCGCACCTGGGGGTCAGGCTGCCGCCTTTCCCGGGCCCCCATCTGGGGCTCCGGCTGCCGCCTTCCCCGGGCCCCCACCTGGGGGTCAGGCTGCTGCGGTTCCCGGGCCCTCATCTGGGGCTCCGGCTGGCGCCTTCCCCGGGCCCCCACCTGGGGGTCAGGCTGCTGCCTTTCCCGGGCCCTCATCTGGGGCTCCGGCTGCCGCCTTTCCCGGGCCCCCACCTGGGGGTCAGGCTGCTGCCTTTCCCGGGCCCTCATCTGGGGCTCCAGCTGGCGCCTTTCCCGGGCCCCCACCTGGGGCTCCGGCTGCCGCCTTCCCCAGGCCACCACCTGGGTATCAGGCTGCTGCCTTTCCCAGGCCCTCATCTGGGGCTCCGGCTGCCATCTTCCCCGGGCCCCCACCTGGGTATCAGGCTGCTGCCTTTCCCAGGCCCCCACCTGGGGCTCCGGCTGGCGCCTTCCCCGGGCCCCCACCTGGGTATCAGGCTGCCGCCTTTCCCGGGCCCCCACCTGGGCCTCCGGCTGCCGCCTTTCCCGGGCCCCCACCTGGGGGTCAGGCTGCTACCTTTCCCGGGCCCTCATCTGGGGCTCCGGCTGGCGCCTTCCCCGGGCCCCCACCTGGGACTCTGGTTAATGTCTCCCTGGGAACCCCATCTACGGCCTTGGGTCCTGTCTTCCCCGGCCCCACTGTGTAGGACTCCAGCCAGTGTCTTCCCCATCCCTCCATCTAGGGTTCTGCCCACTCTCTCCCCTAGCCCCCCATCTACAGCTTTTGGTCCTGTCTTCCCTGGCCCCCTCTCTAGGGCTTTGGCTCTTTCCCTCAGTCCCCAAATTATGGCTTTAGGTCCTGCCTCCCCCAGCCCCCCATCTATTGCTTCAGCTCCTGTTTTCCCCAAACCCCATCTATGGCTTCGGCTCCTGCCTCCCCCAGCCCCCCACCTATGGCTTCGGCAGTTATCTATGCTTCAGCAGTCAGCATCTCTACAGATGTCAAACCAGTCTTTGACATCAAAGCTATGGATGCACCTCCTCCTCAGACTTTACTTTCTAGTCTACCTCTGACTCCAAGGACAACCACTACTCATACCACATGGCTCTTCCTGGTTCTGAGAACACAGCACCCAGTGGCAGCGATGCCTGGACCCGAGCCTCAACTTATTTACCTGTGGACGTGGTCAACAGAGGTACCCATGTTTCAAGTGAAGCTTGAAACCCAGAACTCACCATTGAACCCACATCTGGGGCCAACAATAGGAAGAAGCCTAACAAGTCTATTCCACTGGGAAACCCATTAGCCCTAGCACAAGATGAAAAGCTAACCTCTTCTGCAGTCCAGCCACCCAGAGGAAGGATAATGGATTCGGGTTTACCAGATCCCCTGTCTTCCACCACCACCATCAACATGCAGCCGCCCTCTGTCTACAGCTCAGGTATTTTCCCCAGGGATGTATCTGCTACTTCTGGTTTTGGAATGGATACCACAGTGCCCAGTCCTGGAGACAGTAGCTTGCTGTCTTGCTAGTACCACATGAGGCCCACTGTTGATGGGGCTGCAGCCTCTATGGCTGGTGGGAGTTTTGGGTTGGTGTGAATGCCCTAGGCCTCACTTATTCAGAAGCATCTGGCCCACCTCACTTTTGCACAGAACTGTGTGGGACACCCAGCACCACCTGTGTTCCTACTGTGGCCAGATCACCTTGGGCTCATCTCATTGCAGCTGGCTGCTGCAGTAGGAACAGCAAGCCCCCATCCCAGCATCCGGGCACGTATCTGGTTCCAACTTGAATCCAAACGCCTGGGGTCTCCTTCAGCCAAGTCCAGGTGGTAGAGTCACGGCAGGGGAAACCACCATCCTTATGGTTAGAGGTCGGGGTGTTACCACTTCCCATCACTGCACCCAGGACCCACATGAGTGTAGACAATCTACAGTTACAAATCCCATCACCATGAAGAAGAAATTTGTGTCAAGGGACAAGTCAATTTCAACTTTTCACTAGAACAACACTGCATCCATTGGATTTGCAACTGTGAGACCCACCCCTGGCTTGAAACCCACTAGAAGTTCCACCTGACTTCCAAACACAAGGGGTCCACCTGTCCAAGATCCAAGTGGTGGTGGTATAGGAGGGAACGTCATCATTCCCAGGAATGGAGGACCTGGTAGCCACACTTCCCATCAGTACAACTGGGACCCACCTGGCCAATACACCATGGGTGAACACATGGAAGGAGCCACATCTCATCTCGGATGGGAGGCCCCAGTGTCAGCACCTGCCACTGGGCTCGGAACTCACATATGCAAAGCACAGAGCGGGTGACGGGGGCCAGCACCTCACCCGCTGTGACTGGGTACACTTCTGCTGTCCCATTCACACAAAGCACCCAGGCCTCCCCAGCCCAAACCCACGTAGTACGATGGGGGATAGCACCATATATATTTAGAGAGGAACGTCTGCACTCAGAACTCCTGGGACCCCAACTCAGGGCACCCCTCTGACTTTGGAGGAGCACGATGTTGCCTTTAGCAGCAATGAGCCAAAGGACCACACGCTCAGCGATATGCACGGGTAGGTGTGTGTTGTATGTGCATGGGTGAGGAAGGTGGGTGTGTGTGTCGTGCAGGCTGAGAAGTATCTGAGCCCAGTTCAGAACTACATACCAGAATTGAGAAGTTCCATGTGGAGGATGGAAAGTAATCTGCATGTATCATCCACTATGCCATCCCTGGTTTGACTGTAAACTTGGCCGACCCAAACTTCTGGATATTTTCCCTACACTTGGAACTGGCAAGTTCTACAGCTGTCTTTAGCTGCTTCCTCTCCCCCTACCCATTTGCCTCAATGGACACTTATCTTTCCCAGCTTTATGGGCAAATATGTATATAGGTAATTTATATATAAGTAAAAACTTATTCCTGTTAATCTACTACTGTTTGTGTGTCTTTACCCATTGATATATATGAGTCATGATGTGTTGAGGCAGACTTAAGGTTGCAAAATTTTCTGGGTCCCAGTGACTGGGTTGTGGAGCTAGGCATACATTATGACCATGTGTGCTGACTTCTGAAATCTGCTTTGAGTGTAAGGAGTGACAGTCCAGGAAGAACTAAGGTCCAGAGGAGGGAGAGACAGGGCAGCTCATCCTTACTTCTCTATGTCTCTCTCTCTCCCCCTGCACCACTCGAACCACACCAGAGGCCAGACAATCCCTGATGTGTGAAGAGGAAACACACTTGATGGTTTTCGTTTTTGAAAACGTTTAAATGTCTCTTTTGTGCATCTTTTGATCCAATTGAAACTGAGGCCAGTCATCTCTGTATGTTCCCACTTCACCCAGAGAGGATGGACTTTGTATCCAGGTTCATGTGTCTGGAGAAACAAAGGAAGAGTCCATGCCTGCTCTGTAATTGTTGAAAATTTAAGTTTACTTCAAGTTGATCATACTGCTTAAAGTATCAGAAAAGATTCTCTTCAATAACTGGCTTGGCTCTGAGATAGGCTGCTAAAATACCAAATATAAGAGGTATAACTGTGTCCAGTTCTTGCAGACCCTAGAGTTTTGCTGGGCCTCCAGGAGGTTCAATAAAGGCAAAACTCCTGACTCTCTGTAGCCTATCCTGTAGTCAGAGGGGAGAACAGAAATCAGTGTAAATTATCTGACAAGCTGGTGGTGTGGTTTAGTTGCTAAGTTGTGTCAGACTCTTTGCAACCCCAGGGACTGTAGCCCACCTGTAGGCTCCTCTGTCCACAGGATTTTCCAGGCAAGGATACTGGAGTGGGTTGCCATTTCCTTCTCCAGGGGGTCTTCCTGACCCAGAGATCGGGCCAGGTCTCCTGCATTACAGGTGGATTCTTTACTGACTGAGCCTCCAGGGAAGCCTAGTAACAAACGCAACAGAGATTGAGCAGTGTATGGGCAGAGAAACAAGGTGTTCCAGTTAAACAGTAGAACAGGATAAGTCTTACTGGGAAGGTGGAGTTTGAACAGTGTAGCGGGAGGGAACTGAGTCAGATACCTGAGGAAAAAGCATTCCAGATAATGGGAAAAACCTCTCCAAAGCCCAGAAGAAGGACACCAATGCCCTAAGGGAAAAGCTAGTAAATAATGCGGCTGGAAGAAAGTCAGAAAGTGGGAAGGGAGAAGAGAAGAGGAAAGGAGGATGGAGAAGATGTGGATTGAATTGTGGCATCATCATTTATTGATTGTGTGATCACAAAGTTAATTCAACCTTCAAAAGTTTCAGTGAAATCAGTGATTTTCCTATGGCCAATTTACCTCACACGAGTTTGGAAGGATAAAATAACACAGGGAAATGAATTATAAGCCACTGTTATTATTCTACACATAAAGACAGATAGACAGACAGATATAGAGAGTTAAGACAATTTTTTTGTCCCCCTCCACAGATTCATATATTGAAGCCCTATCCCCTTATGTGTGATGGAATTAGGAGATGGAGTTTTTAGGAGGTAACTAGGTTTAGAAGAGGCCATGAGGGTAGAGCTGTCATGATAGGATTAGCTCTTATAAGAAACAGAAAAAACACGAAAGCTTTCTCTCTCCACCATGTGAGGAGGACACAGCAAGGAGATGGCCATCTACAAGCCAAAAATGGAGGACTCACCTGGAAGTGTTTCTGCCTTGCTCTTAAGACTTCCCAGAAGTGTGAAATGTCTCTTGTTTAAGCCACTTAGTCTATGCTATTCTGTTATAGCAGCCTGAGCAGACTAATACAGGCAGGTGAGTAGGGAAAGGATAACTGATAGCTACATAGATGGAGATAGAGCATGCATATGTATGCTTTATGAATTACTTCAAATGTCCTCACCAGGCAATTCAAATAGGAGATTCCCATTTTAAAGGGAGCATAAAAGTGCTTGCTTTCATGAAGTATACAGATGGAAAAATACTGCAGCCTAAAAATGCACAGCACTGAGCCTAATGCAACATTTCTGAGATTAGTCCTGCAAAACAAAGAACACCATCACAGAGAGGCCGACAGCCTCCTCCCGGCACCCTGCCGCCTGATTCATTTACTCCAAGTTGTTCCTTCCGACTCCAGAGGATCAAAGCTCCTGTTGCCTGACTTCAGACACTCTCCTTCCCTACCAGAAGCAGGGCTGAAATACAGTTTGCTTCTAATAGTTCCACACCTTCTCTCGGCCATGCAGGACAACATCACCAGGGACAATTTTTAACTTTTAAAATTTATAATGCTTTTCATTAAAAAACAAAAATCCTTCAAAGCTGAAAACAACAATTCTGATAAGGCAAGCACTTAGCAAATGTATGAGATATAAAGATGATTTTGAATTTCATGTTTTAATGCATTTACACAGTTGAAGCTACATCTAAATAAATGGAAATATTGTTATGAAAATACTATGTGGACATGATAGCATCTCAAATACAGAAATTCAACTTTTATAACCCCAGTTCCCCTCTCCAGAGACAGTTTTTGGCCACAGGAATGTTGCCCCCATAATTCTAGACATTATGTTTATCTGCTGTATCCATTGTAGATCCATTTTAGCACCCTAGCATGAGGCAGGAAGATAAACTCCTACCCCCACTACTTCTCATCCCTCTTCCCTCCAATACATCATATTCATTTCATCACTTCTGCTGCCTCTCTTCTGTAATGCCATGCAATTTTTGCTGGCTTTTATTGAAGGGAGAAGTAGTAGCCTAGTGGCTAAAAGCCTTGGTTCTGGAGATGGACCACTTGGCTCGGAAGCTTTGTTCTTCAGTATATTAGCTCTGCAATCCTGAGCAATTTACTCAACCTTCCTGGGCCTCTGTTTCCTCACCTGTATGATGAGGAACTGGATGATAACCACCACTGCGTGGAGTTGCTCGTGATGATGCAAATAATAACACATCTGCAGCCTTCAATGTCCAACACACGGAAGCTCTCAGGAAATATTAGCTATAGGACATAGCTACAGTACTCACTTTCACTCTAATCTCATCATTTTCTTTATGCCTGAGACTGCTTGTGCCCCCAGTTCTGTCTTTCCCCTTGTACAGCTCACCTTTGGGCAATAGCATGTTTGCTTTACCTGTGATGATAATATTTATAATTTGTTATGCAAACACAACAAAGTGTCCTGTGTTTTATTTACAGGTTGATGCTATGGGTTGAAAACCAGTAAGTTAAATTAACTAAGTTCTGCTCGGTCCTGGGGACAACAGAATGGTAGAACTGTATTTCCCTCTCTGTAGGCATGATGCTCCTACTTCTGTCTCTATCATCAACTGTTTAAACTCATGCTGTATTTCAGTTTGCTTTTTCCTTCAACTGCTATTTTCTCACAAAATGTCATCACTTCTCCTAAAATCTGACCCACCTTCTTTTGTTCTCTTGAACCATTTCCCCAGAATAAACTATTTTTAAAATGTTCAAAGGCAACACTGTTTCCTTGCCTGGATCCCCTCCTCTTTCAGAACCCTTGCCCCTCCCCCTCCTCAGTTTGAAGCTCTAAGACCAAAGGAAGCATAAGACCCTGAAAGAAAAGAGACCAAATTGCTTTCAGGTTACACTGGAAATAACCACTAGTTACTGATCATGAAAACGGCATAATTCTGGCCCCATCACTCCTAATTTCCTTGCCTTGTGGGAGAGTTAACAATCTGGATTTCAACCAGTACTTCAGGTCATTATGAGCCAGGTAGTCCTTATTCCATACTGTGCCCAATACTGGTCTAGGCCACGAGTGAGATCTCACCTAGGGCCTCTTACATTTCTTAAGATTAGAAATTTTGTGTGGAACTTCAGGCTAAAACTCTCGTTATTATCAAGCAGGGCATTTTCCCCACATATACCTCTCAAGAATTAGCAGGCGGCTTGTGGAAGATTTGAGAATCCCAGACTCATGAATGCATGTCTTTCTTGTCGCCGATATTTTCTTCTCAGAGATCCAGAAACACCCTTGCCTATGCTGAGCCCACCCAGGCCCTCCCTGGACCGGGCGCTGCCGTCACCCAGGGTGACGAGAGGCGAGGGGCTGCCTGAGCAGCAGCTGACGCCTCACGTGAGACGGAGCCGGGCGCGGTCCCTCAGCAGCCCCGGGACAGGGGTGCCGCCCTCAGACGCTCCTCTCGGGCCTGGAGAACGCCGCGGGTGCTAAGTGTTGGAGCCACAATGTGGACCTCCCGTATTTGCCCAAGGTGGAAAGGCTAGGAGAGACAGAAAAACAAAACAACCTTGAGAAACAGAACCAGGCTTGAAAAGTTCTCTCTCTGAGACAAGTGGCACTTTTGTCTTAAATTCACGCTAAGTTGGAGATCACACACCTTTGGTTTTTAAACTGGCAGATACTTGTTTTACAATGTTGTGTTGGTTTATGCCATACAACAAAGCAAATCAGTCATAATTATATATACATATATAATATATACGTTATATATAATATAAACATATAATTATCTATATCTGTATCTCCCCTTCCTCTTGAGCCTACCTCAGCCCTCCCCTCACTCCCCTCCAGGCCATCACAGAGTACCAGGCTGGGCTCTCCGGGTTATCCGGCAGCTTCCCACTAGTAGCTATTTCACACGTGATAGTGTCTATATGCCAATGCTACTTTGTGGCGACATGGATGAACCGAGACACTTTCTTAGAAGTAGGTTTTCAGAACATGGAGGAAAAATGAAAGCTTATGTCCAAAGAGATGGGGATGTGTGTGGGGGAGGCGGGGGGACAGTGAGATAAAGGGTGCAAAACATAAGCTCTGTCCATTTTTAATTTGCTGCTGGACTAGCCCAGGCTGTTGTACAGAAATCTGAAAACACTAAATGTGGTGAAATAGCCACATGGACAATTGCTCAAAAATACTTTTCTGTTCCCCTTGAAACAGAATGATTTTACTGATTTCATCAAATACATACCTCAAAGTGATGACAGAAAGTTGAGTAAGTTATGTGCTGGGAATTGCACTTATGATTATTAGCAAGCACAATTACAGTGCTTACACTACAACAAGTACTATTTTAAGTGCTTAGCAAGTGCTTAAGCCCATTTAATCCTCACAATTGCAATCTTAGGTAGGTATTATTTATAATACTGACTTATTTTTTTGAAACTGAGGCCCAGAGAGGTTAAAGAGCCTGTCCAATGTCGCACAGTAAGTAGATGGCAAAAACCCAGGATTAAAACAAACCATCTATACTTTCATCACTTTGCTATGTCACCTTATTACAAGTTATGTTTAGGGAAGGGACAAAAATGACAAGACTCAACTAAAAGGAAAAGGGAGAAATGAGAAAATGACTGATCCTAGAAGCTAGGCAGGGTTTAGGCTCAGGAATTTCTGGTGATGAGGTCTAGAAATAAGAATAAGAACTTTTGGGGAATATTAATTTGGGGTAGTATCTGAATCCATTGAGAAATGACTTTGTTTTCTTTAAAATTTATAAAGACCAGTTGGATGAAGAGTCATAAAGGAGAGGAAAAGAAGATGGTGGCTTAAGTAACGTCTTACTTAAGTAACCTCTTCCCTCTCGTTAGGACTTCCTGGGTAGCTCAGTTGGGAAACAGTCTGCCTGCAATGCAGGAGACCCCAGTTCGATTCCCGGGTCAGGAAGATCCCCTGAAGAAGGGAAACTGCCCACTCCAGTACTCTTGGGCTTCCCTCGTGGCTCAGTTGGCAAATAATCCGCCTGCAATGCAGGAGACCTGGGTTCGATCCCTTGGTTGGGAAGATCCCCTGGAGCAAGGTATGGCAACCCACTCCAGTATTCTTGCCTGGAGCCTCCCCATGAACAGAGGAGCCTGGGGGGCTATGGGGTCTCCAAAGAGTTGGACATGACCGAGCAACTTTTACTTTCCTTCTAATTAATAGAGGTGAGAGGACCTGTGGAGAAGGACAGAGCTCTCTCTACTAGCTGTCCAGACATGTTACCAGGATGAACAAGGAGAAAAACGGCAACCACTGTACTGGATCTGATGATCCCGCAAAGCCAAGGATTCAGGTTTTTAAGAATGGCTTATGATGGCAAACCTGCTGCATGCCGCTATTCCACTAAGTGTGCTTCCAGGCACACATCTTAACTGGGGTAATAGTTCCTAAGAGGTGCACATTTGTTCGGTACGGTTGCTGTAATATTACTACAAACTTGGTGGCTTAAAACGAAACACATTTTCTTACGGTTCTGGAAGACAGAGGTCCAAAACCAGTTTCACTGGACTGAAATCAGGAGTTGGTAGGACCATTCATGCCCCCTCTAGAGGCTCTAAGACAGAATCTGTTTTCTTGTCAGCATTCCTTGGTTTCTGGCTGCATCAATCCAAACCTAGCTTCATCATCACTTTCTCTTTGGAGTCAAATCTCCCTCTACCTCTCTCTCGTGAGGACACCAGTGATGACTGAGTGCCCATCCAGGTAACCCAGGAGAATCTTCCTATCAATAACCTTAATTTAATCCCATTGGCAAAATCCCTTCTGTCATTTAATGTGACATTCACAGGTTCTGGGCATTAGAATATGGATATTTAGGGACAAGGGTATTATTCAGTACACAACAAGGAAGATACAGTTATGTTTCTCGGTTGCAGGAAATGAAGTTTAGGAGAGCAATTTTTCCCAGGTTTTACAATCTCCAGAGTTGAGGTTTAAATCCTGGCAGTCAGAGTTTAGGACACACTCTAAACAATTTCAATCTGTGTCCTTAACTACTGCAGACTACTTGGTTAAGAGTCACACACAGGTATCAAGACCCAATTGAATAAAACATGATGTACTGTCTCATCTTTCACTTGTGTATTTCTGAATCTGGCCCAGCGCAGAAGAGTCCAGAAAATTGTTAAGCAGGGTTACTAACAGAAAGCATTTCCTGTTTGATCTGCACTGAGTAATGAAAGGTTGCTATTTTTTTTTAATTGAATATGCCACCAAGTAGTGTTATCACCATTTTATATACTCAAACAACCAAACAACAACAAAAAGCTATGGATGCAAAGGTGTCAGGGTCATGTCTAAAGGCATCCTGCTGGAAAAAGAGCTGGGTACCAGATGCCGAGACCCGGATTCAGCCCATCCGTCCTGACTAAGCACCTATTCAGAGATTGTGACTCACCACCCAGCACCTGAGTCTTTATATCCCAGCTTCAAGATGGAAATTAGTTGAGGGATCACAGACACTTGTACTAATCACCAATTCATAATCTGCTAACCCCTTCCTTTGTGGGAGAGAACCTGACATTTCTAAAATCCTTTTCTGCCTGAGAGCGAGCAGAGCTGCCCTTGCTCCTCTGGCCATGACCTACTGTGCTTTGAAAAGGAGATTTGGCAAGTGCAGCTGCAAACACATCTCCAATATCACACATCTATGGAAAATTCCAACCAGGTTTTAGGCCCAGTCACATTACATTTTTCTGAGGATCAGTAATGATTTGCTGCCGGGGTCCAGCCTCGGCAGGATCCAGGGGATACCCTCAGGATGAACGGCGTCGGCGAGAGAGAGAGAGAGAGAGAGAGAGAGAGAGAGAGAGAGAGACGAGAGACTAGCATTGATAGGGCCAAGTCTGCGAGAGAGAGAGAGAGAGAGAGAGAGAGAGAGAGAGAGAGAGAGAGAGAGAGAGAGAGAATGACCAGACGCGGGTGCAGAGAGTCTGGAAGAGTCTGGCAATGCTTTATTTTTTACCATAGCTTTTATACCCTAAGTTTGTACATTTCTAAGGGGAAGATAGTTTAACATTACGTCAGCTTGTCCTTCACGAAACCAGGGTGTTTTCTGCATACTTCTTTGTTTATGAGGGTCTTGTACATTATCTTCTGGCCTTGGGGCCTATTGACATTTTATGACCTAGGTGAATGCAAAGCTGTTTTCCGTAATCTATTCTTTAATGAACACAAAGGTCAATCCTTTTGCAGAAGTTATCAGTTAAATTTATCTAAAAGGTTTACCACACAAAGACTCTGCAGCTCCAGTGAGGCAGCCCCTGTTTAGCATTCCTGGTTAAAATTAACAAATTTAAACTCTTATTTTTCTAAATCTTTAACTATAACCACTTTTAGAATAATATTTTTATGTTCTCTCATAGGGCTTCCTCACCCCCGAAGGGCTCTGTGCCTACTAAAGACTTTAGGTGATCAGGTTCTTTATGCTGTTTTATGATTAGGATATTATAAGCAATCATGCATATTAGTACCAAGGACCTAAACGCATTTGCCAAACAAACTAAAATACCAGCAAAGGAGTTTAAATTAAAACACTCCTTTCACCCTAAATAATCTCATAAAATACCACCACCTGGGAAACTTATTGATTAAAATTCTAAATTGATTCTTATTTGGGAAGAGATCGGGGAAGGCCTTCCTGCCTGTGTCAGAGAAATTAGGGAGTAGTCCATTGAGGCAGGCATCAGAAAGACAGATATCATCTTTAAGGTGAGAGCCGGGGGCAGCTTTCCAAAACCCCTGAAAACCTGATTCGCCTTGCCCGTCAGGTTTTCTCCCCTATGGCCTCTTTAGGGGTAGGGTCTCGTGTGTTGGCTCCCGGCAATTTGCTGAGGATCAGTAATGCTCTCCGTATGCTAGCTGACAAGGGCATGATCTCTGTGCTTATTATATTCCATTTGTCAGTTCCTCTCTGACACAGTTGTCCGCAGGATTCCTTAGGAATATTTGAGTTATTTAGGCACTATTTCAGGAGTTGCTCCTGCCTGTATCCTCTCATTTCTTAATCAACAATTCCCAATAAGTAATTCAGCTGAGGTAGGTTATGAGAGGCATTCTTCCCTACTCCATGTGAATCTACACCCTGGACATCTGAATCTTCATGCCCTGTAAGTTTCAGATATGTGACATCTCATCCTCCCCATCATCACTATTTTCAGGAGTCAGGACCACAACGGTGACTGGCAAGTTCATCAACCTTTCCATTTCTTTCCCTCTTGATTGTTTCAGAGTGATTGGCGAGAGACTGTGCGTTTCGATTTTTTGAAAAGCTCAGTGGTCCAGAGACAATACTAGAATTCGGCCCTGGAGAAACACACATTCTGCTCATTGTTCTCTCTCTCTTATAGAACAGAAAAGAGACTCACCCATCACACAGTTACGCAAGGTTTACCTGCGTGCACTGCTAAGGATTTGGATAAGACTGCTAATACTCCGTGTTTCCTACAGGAAGATACTTTGCATTCCATAAAATTAAATCCACACCATATGAGAAATTTAGTCTAACCTCTTATCTATTGATTCATGAGGTTTGGCTCACTGAGATTTCCCCCTCATTCTACGGTGAAAAAAGGGAATTGCTGGCCAAAGACATCATCAAATGTTTATGTTTCCAAGTTTGCCAGTTATCTTTAACTCTATTTGGGTTGCCTTTTGCTATGCAGAATTCTTTCATTTTTCTGAAGTCAAAGCAACTCTCTTTTTTCTTTATATCTCAATTTCACACTCCGCTTAGAGAAAGACTTCCTCATAACAAGATACAAATTCTCATCCTACAGGCCTCTAGGTATTTGTTTCTTACCATGGGACATTACTCAACATATGCTATACAGGCAGTTCTCACTCTGAACAGTTTGCTCATGCATGAATTTCAGTTCAGTTCAGTTCAGTTCAGTCGCTCAGTCATGTCCGATTCTTTGCAATCCCATGGACTGCAGCACGCCAGGCCTCCCTGTCCATCACCAACTCCCAGAGTCCACCCCAACCCATGTCCATCGAGTTGGTGATGCCATCCAACCATCTCATCCTCTGTCGTCCCCTTCTCCTCCTGCCCTCAGTCTTTCCCAGCATCAGGGTCTTTTCAAATGAGTCAGCTCTTCGCATGAGGTGGCCAAAGTATTGGCGTTTCAGCTTCAACATCAGTCCTTCCAAAGGACACCCAGGACTGATCTCCTTTAGGATGGACTGGTTGGATCTCCTTGCAGTCCAAGGGACTCTCAAGAGTCTTCTCCAACACCACAGTTCAAAAGCATCAGTTCTTCTGCACTCAACTTTCTTTACAGTCCAACTCTCACATCCATACATTACAGTTATTTAATTAAATAATGCCTATCCCACAACAGAACAAACAAATTTCAGATACCGGCAGGTATTAACTGTGAGGAAGTGCCAAACTTCACAGCTGTTATCAAGTTCACAAACCACCACGGTGATGATAGATGTATATCACAATTAGAGAACAGTCAGGCCCCATCTTTCAAAGTCTCTGGGCTAATTTGGCCTTGGAGTACAGAATGAAACAGGGCAAAGGCTAACAGAGCTTTGCCAAGAGAACACACTGGTCAGAGCAAACACCCTCTTCAAACAACACAAGAGAACCCTCTACCCATGGACTTCACCAGATGGTCAATACCAAAATCAGACTGATTATATTCTTCACAGCCAAAGATGGAGAAGCTCTATACAGTCAGCAAAAACAAGACCAGCAGCTGACTCTGGCACAGATCATGAACTCCTTATTGCCAAGTTCAGACTGAAATTGGACAAAGTAGGAAAAACCACTAGACCATCCAGGTGTGACCTAAATAAAATCCCTTAGAATTATATAGTGGAAGTGACAAATAGATTCAAGGGATTCGATCTGATAGTGGCTGTAGAACTATGGATAGAGGTCTGTGACATTGCAGGGAAGGCAGTGATCAAGAACATCAACAAGAAAAAAACGCAAAAGGCAAAATGGCTGTCTAGGAAGGCCTTACAAACAGCTATGAAAAGAAGTGAAAGACAAAGGAGAAAAGGAAAGATATCCCCATTTGAATACAGAATTCCAAAGAATAGCAAGGAGAGATAAGAAAACCTTCCTCAGTGATCAATGCAAATAAATAGAGGAAAACAATAGAATGGGAAAGACTAGAGATCTCTTCAAGAAAATTAGAGATATCAAGGGAACTTTTCATGCAAAGATGTTATAAACAGTGACACATCCCAGAAAAGTCAAGTCAGAAGCACTTCTAGAATAGTGATGTGAGGAACTCTGTGGATCCTCTTCCCAATAAAAAACAAATGATCAAAGTATGGAAAACAATTTAAATATGTCTGGAAGCCATCCTAAGGTCATATAACAAATGGAGAAATACTTATTCAAGAAAATCTGCTAACTTTTAGAAGAACAGAGTCAGTGCCATCTGAACCATGCCTTGCCCCCTTCCTTTCCCAGGTATAGTGACAGGAGGTCTAATCTAGGCTTGGGAAGTTAAGAAGATGGAGTAAGTCTTTCATGACAGTCCAAGCCTAGGGTTATGGTATCTGCCAAGAGGAGCAGACCACCTATTTCTCATCCCTTCCTCTCCCAGCTTCATGTGGCTAAAGCTCTATTTCAGGCAAAAATGACTGAGAAGGTAGAGGCTCTCTTCCTCTACCTGGGCCTTGTTGTAGGACAAAAGTTCCACAGCAGCCATGACAGGCTGAGAATACTAGACCTTAAGCATCCTCGTCTTAGTACACGAGTATAGCTGAGGTTCCATGTTAGGAGGAGAAAGCCAAGACGACCATACAGTATCTTTGCCTAGAACTCTGCTCATAGAACATGGGTGTCTCTGCAAGAGAAACAGGGTGCTGTCCTCACCTTAAACTCTGAAGCAGTAGCAGGTACATTCTGCCCGGGAAGAAGAGGAAGCCTAAAAGCACAGAGCACTCCATACTTCTCCTTAAGAGGACTCATCTTATATTGAATGGAGTGTGGAGAAGTTCAAGCCTAAGGACACTGGAATCACCAGTGGTGATTTTGGTGATAAGTAAATTAGTTGGGGCTTATAGCTCTGTAACAGCAATACGAGAAAAGGCAGAACAGCTAGAAGGTTAGTAGAAATAACTGAGGAAAGAAGTAGCAGGGTCCTCCTGGGGGTGGCGGAAGCCTTAAAATGTGACCTCAAAGACAACTCCTACAGAAGTTGTAGAAGCACTGGAATCAGATTGTTTCTGTTCAAGCAGAATCAGATCAGACTTCAGAGTAATTTATTTACCAGGGTGTTGTCAAAACAATAGAGCAATCAGCTAGAAATTAGCATAGGCTAACTGTGGCATCTGATACCAATGCAGATATGCCATCTGCAACTAAAGCAGTATCCTCAAAGGGAGTTCACTGAAAGAGATAATCAAAGAGGACAGAGATAAAACCATTTTAACCCAGTGGGGTAGGAGGAGTCATACTCAAGCCTGCACTCTCTAAGCTCAACATTAAGGGTTGCACATTTGGGGAAAAACTAATTTCACTCAGCTAAAACAAGCAACTAACTAGAAAATAAATGCCAACAAACAAGTAGACTAGTTAACAATGATAGCCCTAGAAATAGGGAGTTAGTATCAGAACTGCTACAATGTATTATCAAATATCCAGTTTGGAACTAAAAAAGTACCAACTATGAGAAAGGCAAATAAACAAGAAAGCATAGTTTCAGGATTTAAAAGAACAGGCAAAGGAAACTGCATTTTAGAGAGCCCAAATGTACTTTGAGGAGAGAAACTCTAAAGTAGCTATTACAAATACCTTCAAAGAACTAAAGAAAGTCACACTTACAGAATTAAAGGAAGATATGATGATAATGTCTCATCTATTAGAAAAGATCAATGAAAAATAGAAATGATAAGTTGAACCAAAAGGAAATTCTGGAGTTCAAAAAGCCCAATAACCAAACAAAAATTCTGCTTCAGGGGTCAACAGGAAATGGGAGTTAGGAGAAGAATAAACCAGTAAACACGAAGACAGGCTGATAGAGATCACAGAATCTGAGAGCAGAAAAAAAATAAGAATGAGGAACAATGAAGAGAGCCTTGGAGAAATGTAGGACACTATTGAGCATACTAACGTACGGATCCATTCTTCATGGATTCTGCATTTGCAAATTTGACGACTTGCAAAATGTGTTTGTAACCCCCCAAACGGACACTCAGCGCAAGTTCACAGTCATTTACAAACTTATATAAAAAGTAATGAATCATCTGAGTCACCCAAAACATGTTCTAACTGAGGTCAAATCAGGCAACACACTGCCCTGTCATTTCAGCTCTCACACGGAACAAGTTTCTTTTCTGACGTATACTTAGTGTCAAGTTTTTCATGTTCTCGTGCTTTTTTTTGTGATTTTGCTATTTTAAATGGCCTCAAGTGTAGTGAAGTGCTGTCTACAAGCACAAGACGGCTGTGATGTGCTTCTTAGGAAAAAATGTGTGTTAGATAAGCTTCATTCAAGCATGACTTATAGTGCTGCTCACTATGAGTTCAATGTAACAAATCAACAATACTTTACGTTCAGGAAAAAGAAGAGGGGATTTGTTTTGTATGTGACACTGCTCCATAAAGTGCTAAGGTAATATCCATAGTATGTGATGAAGCTACGGAAAGGTAGAGTTTTACAGATAAACTTTTCAGATAACTTGTAGATTTGTGAGTTGATGAACAATTTTTTAAAAATGCAGTGTACAGATTGCTTTGAGGCTGAATTCCAAAGAATTTTATGGTCAAACAGTTAATGAAAACACGACCAATTCCTTACACAGTCTTCTAAAAAACAGAAGAGGACAGAATACTTCTCAACTCATTCTATTATTTCAATTTACCCTGATGCCAAAACTGGACAAACACAAGAAATACCCATACATAATTTGAGATAATGTGGGTGTGGGATTTGATCTATTCTCAAGAATGAGGACTATTTCTGGCTTAGAAGTGAACCACAGTTCTGATGATAATAATTCATATTAGTATGTGTCTGTGTTGTAGTGCTCAATTGTTTAATCTTCAGTCTTAAATATTGTTTCATGGCTGCAATTCCATCAAACAATATGTATATAATAAATTACCTGCCCCCCAATAGAGAAGAAAATCTTAAACAGCTGCAGTGATTATTATCAGAAACTTTATATGCAGCCATAACATCAAACAGTGCTGCTGGTGTTTAGTCGTTCAATCATGTCCTACTCTTTGTGCCCTGAAGGACCGCAGAATGCTTCCCTGCTCTTCACTATCGCCCAGAGTCTGCTCAGACTCCTTGAACTGGTGACGCCGTTCAACTGTCTCATCCTCTCTGGTCTCCTACTCCTCCGGTACTCAGTCCTTCTCAGCATCAGGGTCTTTCCCAAAGAGCTGGATAGCTCAAACAGTGATACATATATAATTTATCATGTGATCAGATGATAATAGTCTTCTTCAGCCAAAGCTGATAAATCACAAAAACGAAGGACTGAAACCTGATGCCAAAATAATTTTCTCTTCCTGTGTTAAACAATACAGAGACTGAGCAAACTTCCTCTGACTATGTTAAACAATACTGAGAATAAGCAAAGTAAAATTAGGTTTTTGCTCCAGGGAATACTCCCTCCTAGAAGAGAAGGCTGAGCAAATAAGAGCAGTTGACTTGTGGAGACGAGACTTACTTGTCACACCGCACTTCAAAACCCTCACTTCCCTGTACGTGCCAACCCAAAGCAGTTACAGCATAAACTCTGCCCGGTCCCAGCTGGTTCCCTCTCTTGCAAGATTCACCTGAAAATTACTCTCTAAAATTCTAAAACCATGCAACTATTCCCCACCTCCCCGGTTTTCCCCTTCAGAGATGTTACCAAGAGTGTGACAGCTATAGTGTATTTTCCCTTATTGCAATATGTCAAATAAATTTAGCTTTACTGGATTCAGGATTTTCTGTTGATCTTTAGGGGCTGTTGGCACACCCCTTAAGATTTTTATATTCTATTGGACAGTGAGTTTTTAAAGACAGGCTCTTATACTCTACTCTCCAAGTATATGTCAGAAAGTACCTCCCAAAAGAATGACTGCATTCACCAGGCAGTTAAGAGAAACCTATGAAACTGAAACACTGCCTTTTATTTTAAAAATAACTATAGTGGAAGAACAAATGCACTACAGTCTCATGCTTTAGAGACTAAAAATAATAGTATGTTTTTCATTGCTTTCTAATTAGTGTAGAAATTATCTAAAATGGAAAAATGAAACTCAGAGGATCATATCAGCCTAGAGAAGCAGTAAAATTTGCCACATTTTATAAAGACAGCATTTTAAAGAGAAAAACAGAGGAACATGTAGAAGGGCTTTGAACTAAATCATTCATAATATGATAAGTAATCTACTCCTAAAAGAGGTTTAAAGGTATTTGACAGTATGGGAATGTACTTATTTATTCAATAAATATGTTTTAAAAAATTTTTTTTTAATAAATATGTTTTAATAACTACTATAGGTTGAGTCAAGTTTTTGGAACTGGTGCATAATGGTTAACAAAGCGAATGTTCTCTAAATACATGGGACTTGTATTCTAGTTGTAAGAAGGCAAATCTTTCAGAAGTTAATGCATACATAAATATAGAATTAACCACTTGCGGGAGGAAATACAAAAGTGAAATTTCAAGTATCTTACATAATGGAAATAATAGATGACAGGAATGAGATATGTTTCATCGATCTTAAATAAAACAACACACTCGATCTGAGGAGGAAGGACTGAGACCATGTGAAACTCAGCGCTCCACGGGGCCACAGAGAGCTGGACAAAACTGAGCCCACGACGCACAGGAGACACAGCTCAGCGCCCGAAGCTCTGTTTCCACACGGCGTCTCCAGAAGCGTCAGACAGAGTGACTCTGAGAGAAGCTGCAGCTGGGACTGGTTATGGAACCCTAACAGAGACCAGCTACTGCAGGAGACAGCATTCTAACTCACTGACTGCACTGGGCATTTTCAGTAAACACACATCACAATGCTTACCTAGAATGTACAGGACATAACCTGGTCTGCATTAATACATTTAGGTATCTAAACTCCAAAAGAACACACAAGTGGGATAAAAATCACTTAAGCATGAAACATACACACTTACCCAATCATAATTCAGTACTAAATAAAGAGTTTGAGTTGTCTCAAGGCCCTCTGTGCTGAACTAATTCTTAGAAAAGCACATTTTCCCAAGTCTGAGTCAGGAAGAAATACAAAATAGGAACAGGCCAATTGCCAGTAATGAAACAGAACAGATAATTTAAAAACTGCACCCAAAACAAAATGCCAAGACTAGATAGCTTTTACAGGTGAATTCTACCAAACAGAGAAAAGTTGTCATCTATACTTTTCAAGTAGACTCAAACACTGTTAGCCCACAGGCCATACTTTGAGCAACAAGTGTGTAGGGACTATAGCGATAGCTATGTGTAAGCCAGTGTCAGTCTCCAAGGAATTTCAATAGCAATCAGCAGGAAATGATTGAGCAGGTCCGCAAATCATTGTCGACTCTTCCTGCAGAGGTCTTAATCTTCACTGGGAACATGCAGGTACCCAGAGTCTCTGTCCTGGTCTAAGTAAGGCAGACCAGAGGAAACAGGCTTTACGTAGCGCAAGCTCAACCACCATAAACGCTGCGGATGAGGTCGGCAAGAGTCGGATTTTTCTGTTTGTTTTCGTTTTATTCATCTATATATGCACAGTCTCTGAAACAGAACCTTCCTTTAATAAGAGTTCAATAAGTGTTTGTTGAATTAGATTGGAAGTAAATGAAATCTTTCTGGTCTTATTTTCTAGTTCACCTTAAATATTAAGACTTCTAGTGACATATGGGCTGATTCTCAAAGAGTGTATTTGCTGGAATTATGCTTTCAGATTCTTGCTGTTCATACAGATAAGAAATGGCTCAATATCTTTACTAACTTGAATTCAGCAGCTTACTCTTACTGGGTTTCTGACATCAGAAATACCTAACTTGACTACTTTTCAAAATCATAACATGGATAAATCTAAAGAGCTTTTCTATTTAGTATATCATGATCATAAAATTCTTGTTGGAAAGATTATTTATTAACAATCCAGCAGCACTCGGTAACCACATTAACACTTCTTAATAAAAAGTATAATTAAATAAGATTTTAATGATGCTAGTATCTCCTTAGAATTTTTAATGTGATAGAAAACTCAGTGCCCTGAGTTTATCATGGAAGCCTA
This sequence comes from Muntiacus reevesi, assembly GCF_963930625.1. Classification (NCBI taxonomy): domain Eukaryota; kingdom Metazoa; phylum Chordata; class Mammalia; order Artiodactyla; family Cervidae; genus Muntiacus; species Muntiacus reevesi. The sequence continues at coordinate 213,470 of NW_027077820.1, read as the reverse complement.
GATTAAAAGCCTAGCTGTCTCATTCTTCAGCAGTGTAGACCCTCTGTAAAATAAGAAACAAACATTATATATATGCATATATATTGGTCAGGGCCCCAGTGTCTGACACAGATCTCTTGGACTTGTAGAGGGAGATACTATCATTACTCTTTGACCCAAGTTCCTGACACAAAGCTCTTGAGACTTTCGTTAATTTACTGAGTGATGGGACCATCTGACACAGAGCTCCTAAGTCCTCTGTGATTTCCTAGGTGATAGGAATATCTTTCTGTTCTCTTGGATGGAGGATGGTCACCAGAAAGAGCAAGCTGGGAGCAGAACTTTGGGACTTTTGGTCCCATCTCCTATTCTCCAGGAGGGGAAAAGGTTGGAAGTGCAGTTTGTGATCATGCTAACATTAGGAATCCTCCATAAAAACCCTAAAAGTACTGGGTTCAGAGTATTTCCCCGTTAGTGAACACACCTACGTGCGTGGAGGACAGCGCATTTCAATTATAAAAGGTAGACTCTTGCACTCAAGACCTTTCCAGACCTCATCCTACGTATGTCTTCATCCAGCTTTTCATTTGTAACCTTTATAAAATATAAAATCAGTGAACTGTTTTCCTGAGCTCTATGAGCTGCTCGATCAAATTACTGAATCCAGGGAGGGTACTGTGGGAACCTCCAATTTGCAGCCAAGTTGGTCAGAAATTTTAGGCAACCCGAGGATCTACTACTAGTGATTAGTATCTGAAGTTAGGGGTTGGGGGAGGGGCAGTCTCACAACCCTTAACCAGCAGCCTCTATGCTACCGCTGGTTAGTGTCAGAACTGAATAAAGGATATCAAGCTGGTGTTGGAGATTCAGCGTGGGAAAAATCCCAGACATCTGGTGTCAGAAATCTTATGAACGAGTTGGCCTCTGCTGCTGTTGTTGCTATTTAGTCGCTAAGTCATGTTGAACTGTTTAGAGATACCACCAGGTTCCTCTGCCCATGGGATTTTTCAGGCAAGTACACTGGATTGTGCTGTCATTTCCTTCTCCAGGAGATCTTCCCGACCCAGGGACTGAACCTTCAGCTCCTGCCGTGTCTCCTGCATTATCAGTGGGTTCTTCACTGCTGGGCCACCAAGGAAGCGCTCAACACCCACATATCAAGTGGAAATCACAGCTCACTTGAGACTCTCATGTCAAGCAAAAATAATCACAAAAGTCATTCTAAAAGTCAACAGATGTGAAGAGTATACCAAACTCACGGGGGTGGCACAGGAGTCAAAGCTTTTTTTTTTTTTCTTAGCTTGCAAAGCACTTTAACATTCCTTATCCTGTTTGAATTACCCTAAGAGCATTTTCTAGTGCCAGTGTAAGGGAAGGAACAATATGAACAACCCTCTTTATTTGTGAATATACAGATACAAGCATACCTCATTTGACTGTGCTTAGTTTATCAAGCTTCACATACATTGTGGTTTTCACATATTGAAGGTTTGTGGCAAGACTGCGTTGTCAAATGATGGTTAGCATTTTTTAGCAATAAAGTATTTTCAACTGAGGTATGTACTTTTTTAGACATAATACTGTTGCACACTAGACTACAGTATAGTGTAAGCATAACTTTTTTGTGCACTCAAGAGACCAAAAAAATTCATGTGACTCACTTTATCATATTTGCTTTACTGCAGTGGTCTGGAACTGAACCTACAGAATCTCTGAGGTATGCCTATATATAAATACACTGAAGCCCTAAAATCCTAAGGCTAAGGGCAGAGGACTTCTCTTTGAGAATTATAGCATTTTGGTGTTTTGAAACATGTGAGCAATGCCTTGTAATTAATTTTCCCACCATCATTATTTTATGTTTAAAAGCTTTAATGTGTGCCCAGATTTCTAAGGTCAATAAACAAATAATATATTCTAAAAAGAAATGGCCCTGAGACAAAAACTGCTTGCCAGTTTGTTTTCTATCATTGATATCTATTGACAAATATGCCAATGGTTGTGCTAATCAATGTCATTTCAAATTTGTATCCTTCCATTCTCAAACACAGACTTGAGTAGACGTTTTATTCATATAAATGGAATCTTTTCAAGTACTTTTAAACTTGAAATCATAGGACTTATAATAGTGAGAAATCTACAGTTTAAGTAATTACAACACAATTCATTGAAAACTTTTTTTGAGAAACTCAATTTTTTGAAATGTTAGTGTGAGAATCATATAAATCAAGCTCCCCTCTCCTGTAGAATTTTGGCCTGGAGTTTTTAATAATTATTTCAGGAAATATGATAAGTGAGAGAAAGTATAAACACATTTCACAGAACTTCTTATATATATGACATTATAGTATATCAAACTAAGAAAACGATTCTGCAACAATAAGCAATAGTCTTATGACTTGAGATATGCTTACAGATCATTTCCGATCAAGTATGTAATATTTAGTATTTTGATAACAAGAATGGTATAAGACCATCTCTGTTCCTCTCTTAAAATGGAAAATAAAATATTATACATGTCTCCTTCTTATTTCTGTATAATGCTTCCCCCGCATGCATTGCGGAGCCAAAACCTGACATGAAAGTTTATGACAGAGTGAGATTGTAAAAATGTATTTTTTATCTGAGACGATTTTGCAATAAAAGCACATTTCAGTCCTTTAAAATAACAGTCGACAAGATTTACTGTATCAAATGTAAGTGTCACACCTCAGTCAGTGGTTAAGATTTCAAACAAACCCCAGCCGCTAAGCTGAAATTGGCTTTTAAAATCTTTAAGTTAGTTTGTTCCCAGATGAACATTTTTTTTTAAACATGAAAAACCACACTTATCATACAGCTTGCAAATTCTCTGGTTTCCATTTACCCATTTTATTATCTTTTTATTACTGACAGAGACAGGAGCCAAGTCAGAGCTACATTAATCCAGAAACCAAAAGTAAGTAGACGACAATATTGTGAATATTAATGCAAGGTGGCAGCTCTTATTTTTCACCATCCCATCGTATTTTTCCTTGGAACCAATTTGTACAAAATGTATTTAAAAATCAGAAAGTTAAAGACAACCAATTTTCAACTCATTGACCTACAAATTTGTCTGATTGCAGGGGACTTCTGTTGTAGCAGGGAGATTAGGAGTGGGTGCTTGAAACTTCAGGTCCCTTGGGGAGGGTGTAATCACTGCTGACAATGCACCCGAGCTGTTTTATGTCTGGGGTAGAAATTGGAGGACATCTAGCCAGTTTATGAGTCCCAAGAGAGGGGGCAACGGATGTCCATAACCGTAACACCTCACTCTGTGGGGAGCCTGTCTAGTTTGTGGCAAGAATTTTAAGCTTCATTTTTCCTGGATAGCGTTCCCTTCTCTCTTTTTCTTTCACTCTCTTGTCTAACTAAATAAAAGTAGACCTAAAAGTACATTCATACACACACACACACACACACACACACACACAGAAAAGAAAATTAAATGAAGAAAATCTCAACAAATTCGACCTTAGATTTGTTTCAGCTATTATGAACACTCAGACTTAGCACCCACTTTCTTTGCAAGTTTATCCCTAATAATGACCAATATTTGTGTACTGCCCTTAGGATTACCAAAGGCATTCACAAATGTAACATCTGCACAATTAAAAGTTTCTGCAGCAGGAATATAGCTCCATCACGCAGATTGCAAATTTTAGTCTTGAAGATGGTTTTTTTGAAACAAAGTCCCTGAGATAGAAATTAAATCTACTTTTCCAGAATTCAAAGTCCAATGATCTTTTCTGTATACTAAATTGATATTTTCAACTTTGAAATGTTTATTAATTGTTTTAATATTGTATATAAAGAATAAATTAAAATTAGACTTCCTACATTCAGCATACTCAAAAAGGTAAACCTATACAGAGTATCCAAGGAGTAAAAATACCAAAACACACAGTGTAAAATCAGATAGAAGGTGGATGCCAAGGGTCCTCTAGTTCCCTTTCCTTTAAGAGTCCGACCAGCGAAACGTGAAGGGCTGGGACGCAGGGGAGGCGGCAAGCAGGAGACACTGCGCCCTCTGGTCCTGTCACTTGTGTGCTCCCTTGGGAAAATGTGGGACTCACTGAGTATGATTATTTCCAATAAACCCAAAGTGAAGACTACCCAAGTGCCCGTGAGTAGAAGGATGGATTAACAGATTGTGATTTACACAAACAAGAAGAAAACACAAGCAATGAAAAAGAATCATCTTCACTTCACCCAACAGTGAGGCTTTCTTAAATACGCTAATCAGCCAAAAAAAAAAAACAAAAAAACAAGAGCCAGACACCAAAGAATACACACTATATTACCAAATTTATATAAAATGCAATGCAGTCAAACTAGTCTCTAGGTTAAAGGAGGCGAGGAGCTGCTGAAAGGAACTAGTGCAGGGGGTATGGAGGGCTCCGCCTTCATCTGCATGATGGGTGCACAGTTGTGCTTTATTTGTCACAGTCTTTGAAATGAAACATTCATGATATTTGTACTTTCCTCTACATAGAATACACCTCAATAAAACTTGCAAAGGAAGGACATAGTTGGACCTTAAGACTGCATCTGTACCACCATGGATCTCTTGGATTAACTAACTTGTAGGCTTTTTCAGGCTGAAGAACTTTGGAAAAGTGTGGGCTTTGGATCCATTTGCCTGAGTTACAAATCTCCACTGCACTGTGACACTCACTGGCAATGTGTTCTAAGGAAGTCCCCTAAACCCTCGGTTTCTCCAGTAAAGTTTTTATGGATTTGTGCCCCTCAACTCCCCAGTAGGGACAAACAGCATAAACAGGACAAAAACATAAACGTAAACCATATAAACTGAGAGACTGCAAACAAACTGATGGTATCATTCTTCCTCAGCCCTTAAATATCTTTGAGTTAGTGCTATCACTAGCAAAAAAAAAAAAAAAAAAAGAAAAGAAAAAAAATCAAATTCTGTATTAGGAAGGTCTGGTAATAATTCAGTACGGCCAGCAACTCTCCACAGTTTAGTGCCTTCACACAACAGATGTTATTTCTGACACTTGAATGGCCAGGTGGGGTTTCCTCATTTAACGGCCTTCAGAAATCCTGTCCTCGGCTCAGTCTTTGGGATCCTCTCACTGTGTATTTGGAGAAAAGAGACCTTAGGAAAGGTGCATCTGTCCTTAACTGCTTTGGCCCTGAAGATGTGTGTGTTGCTCTCATTTACATTCATTTTAGGGGGAAGCAGCCACAGGGCCCCATCTCTCTGCAAACAAGCTCAGGAAAGTATGACTTTTCATTATCAGTCCATTAGCCACATCTGCCACATTGTCCTTATGTTCTCCTACACAAACTACAGGTAATTTCTGAGGCTCTATCAGTTAGGCATTTCACAACAAAGTCACAGAAATCCCAGGATCATTTGATCTACAAACGCATGTAACTTTGTGAAATATATATTCCAACTGGTTGACTTTAAACTCAATCTAAATACCAACGGATCTACTCACATTTCTGAGAGACAGCTTACATTCATTAACAAATGTTAGTTAGCCTGAGTCTCAACACCAAGGTGTCAGATCAGATCAATCTGAATTGAACACACTTTACTTTTTTGATCTTCAAGGTGAGAGATATCTTGGTGTTGTAGAAAGTACCCAGCACTGGTAACTGGGGTCATGATCCACCTTCTAAATTTATAATCAAATGTCAATATAATCAAATCTAGAGGGAATTCTTATATAGGACTTTTAAAAAATCTTCATAAACTTAAACCCACTGTAAATATTGTTCTCTAAAACTTTGGAAATGGAAGTTTTACTTTTACAATAGAAGGCTTATATAAGATACAGGACTTATTCCAAATCACAAACTTGGAACCAAAACTTGAGGCTCTATATTACCAGTCTAATATATATTTTCTTTCTTAGCAAAGCAGGAAAATGTCAAAAGGAAAAATGTAATAATGGTTGCATGTAGGAGACACTAATGATCAAGTTTAAGAAAAAATTTGATAAATCTGATAAGACTGTTTTACTGCCGAAATTCTCCCTGCTCCTTGATAGTTGACCCAAGTAGTACCAGGAACTGCAATTATATCAATAATCATCATAAACTGTATCTATTTCTCACTCTTCAATCTTTTTTTTGTACTTGCAGGCTTAGGATTGCAAAACATAAGGCAAAAGGTATCACTTTGAAGAGTTTTCATCATTATAACCTTTTGGTCCCAGGAAGTGGTTATTTCATTTTAATAGTCCTCTTTCTATATATATAGGTGTCTTATGCCTGAAATGAATTTTCAAGACTGTCTTTATGTGAAGTATTTGGCAATCCAAAAACTACTGTTTCTGAAAATATGTATAGACCAGGAATGAAGTGTTCCATTTTTACAATGAGATGCAGATTTCCCATTAAAAAGTAAAGCTTTCATCTCCAATGCTATCAAGGACAGTATTTGAGTTTTGGTGAATTAATTTAAGAGGCTATAGAAGTCCTATAAAAGAATTTTTGCTAGTCTATTTATTACTTACTGTTGATTATAAATTTGAGCATTACTATTAGTGTCCAGCTTGTGACTTTGAATAGTAGCAGATAAATATTGCTAACTGGTATTTAATCATTTTCAGTAACACTCTTTTCAATTAAACTTAATCTCATACACGTTTATACAATTTTACAATTTAATTATACAATTATCTCATACTATTTGTACAATTTGAGGGATCAATTATCAAAATGCATTGATACTATTTTTTTACTTGTCTCTATCTCAATCACCCTGTTTACTGTTTTAAGTGCCCTTTCTTCCTTAAAGCAAAACAGGACAAAAAAAAAAAAAAAGAAAGAAAGATAGATACAGGAGAAAATGTGGAGGTTATTTCAGGGCTGAAGTAAGATATGAAGAATTGTTCTAATCTTTCCTCCAGCTTTTAACAGTGTTTCAAACTCTATCAAGTAAGAATAGATGACTGTTATGCGATGTAGGGCATTGTGGGCCTGGGGTCTTCAATATTTCTCTAAGTTTGTAGATTTCATGGTCACAAGTAAGCACAAGTAGTTAATAAGTTCTATGCACCATCTTCGCTAACCCTACATACCTATGAACCGGCACAATGCCTAGTACATAATACTTGATTAAAAATTAATGAAGTATGGTTGGCAGCAGTTCCTCTATCTCTTGGCCAATCCTGACTTGTACATTCTTCTCTCAATATTATAGGTAAGCCAAATAAACAATCACCCTGAAAGCTCTTCAAATGGCTAAGAAAACTTCTGTCCCAAACTATACTGTCATCTGAAATTCCACTTTTGAGTTTCATTCATTTAGCTAAAAATGTCGGTCTTGTTAAAATGCAAAACAAATGCAGCAACACAGAGTCAATCACACTTGAATCCCTTTTAAATTATTTAAACTCATGACAGATGAATATCAGATTTGTTTTTCCCTAGTGCAGTCTGGCCAGAGGAGGGAGTCATTCTGTGGTCATAGAAGTAGGATGAGAAAAACCCAAGTCAGTAAGATGAGTTTAGATGAGTCAGAACAAAGAAACTTATCTCACACTGTTGCCTATAGATGAAATAATACTAAGAGCATACATATTATCTGATTATTACCAGTACTCATACATAATGAAAGTGAGATCCACTGCTGTGAACTAGTTAAAAGCTAATCATTGTCAGAGTCAAGGTTAGTTTCTAAGAGACTTGACTTTTAGTTTTGTGCTCCTTCTTTCAACTTTGATTACTTCTTTATAAATGCGAATCCTACTTCAAAGTAACCTAAACCTTATAAAATATTTTGGAAATTCAAAAGAACCTTAAAAGGAGTATCAACAAATTTCCTGCCTCTGTAATTTTCTATAGTATACATAAATAACTACTTAGGCTCCTTAAGAGTGATTTAATTTTCCAAACATGTAAACTATGATTAATTAAGTGTGAAGGTTTATGATTATGTAATTGGAATTTGGTTTAAAAATATTCTCCATCATTTTCATCAATACTAAATCAGCTAATTGAAATAATCATTGGGATCTACATCTATAGCAAAAAAGAAAAATCTGTATTGCTGCAAAAAAGAAAATATCTTTCCTCCTACTTCAAAAATGTATTCAATAAGGTAATTACTGCTAAATAAAAATTATACCATGTTCCATAATAGAGTGCTGAGGTCAACAGAGTCAAAATTAAGAATATCAGGCAATGCATTAGAGTTCTCGAGAGAAATGGGACCAATAGGGCATAAATATGTATATATGTGTGTTTATAACAATATATGTATATATTTATACACAAACACATTCATTACAGGGAATTAGCTCCCATGATTAGAGAGATGCAGAAGTCTCAGTATTTGCAGGGTGGTAAGTCAGAGCTGAAGACTCAAGCCTAAGTCCACAATTCTGAGAATCAGGAAAGCCAATGATGATGTTCCATTCTAAAAACTAGCAGGCTTGAGATCAGGAAGAGCTAATGTTTTAGTTTGAGTCTAAAGGCAGGAGCAAAGTCAGTGTCCCAGTTCAAAGGACACAAGTTGGCAGAATTCCCTCTTCACAGGGGAAGGTCAGCTTTTCTGTTCTATTTAGGCATTCAGATGATTAAATGAGGCCCACTCACATTAGGGGGGGGGGGCAATCTGATTTACTCGATATGCCGATTTAAATTTTAATCTCATCCAAAAACACTCTTAGCAAATACTTGGTGTCTTAATCCACTTGGGCTGCTGTAACAAAATACTATAAATTGGACAACTTATAAATAACAGAACTTTCTCAGAGTTCTGAAAGTTGTACATCAAAAGATCGGAGTGATAACATGGTTGGCTGCTGACTTTTTCTGGGTTGTAGACTTCTTATTGCATCCTCACATAGCAGGAAAAACAAGGGATCTCTGTGGGGCCTCTTTTATAAGAAAACTCATCTCATTCATAAGGGTTCACCTCTTGACTCTTAAGTCACTTCCTTACACCCTTAACTCTTGATACTATCATTCTTGTGGGTTGCCATTTCCTCCTTAGGGGAGCTTCCTGACCCAGGGATCAAACCTGTCCATCTTATGTCTCCTGCTCTGACAGGCGGGTTCTTTACCACTAGTGCCAGCTGGGGAGCCCCCTACGGTGCCTGGCATCTACATTAGTCAGGGAGCACTCTAAGGGAGCCCTCTGTGACATCCTAAAACAGTGGGGGCAGCAGGAACATTGTTCATAGTAGGGTGACTGAGTCATAATTTTACGTAGTGAAATAGTCTACTGATAAATCCATTTTCATTTTGTGTTTTACTGCTCTGTACTCACAAAAACATATAAAAATGAGCTTCCCTACAGTCTCCAACCCTAACTCCCTTCTCTCCAGAAGCACAGTCAGCCCCACAGTTCTAGTTCTTAACTCTCCATGTGACAAGGTGCATAGTAGACAGGATCCTCTTCACACCTCTTTAAAGAAATCAGACCCAGGACCATGGACCACGATGCTGTCAGTTCTTACAACGGCTCTTTCTGTGTGGAGACTGGGGACACTCCAGGTCTTCCCTGGTAGCTCAGAGGGTAAAGCATCTGCCTGCAGTGCAAGAGACTGCGCTCCATCCCTGGGTCCGGAAGACCCCCTGGAGAAGGGAACGGCAACCCACTCCAGTGCTACTGCCTGGAGAATTCCATGGCGGGAGGAGCCTGGCAGGCTCCAAGAGAATCTAAGGAGAGAAAGACAAATGGTAGTGTACTACAGAGAGCTCATATTCTCTTGCTTATCTTTTTCAGGAATTTTGTGTTGTCAAATACAGTCATCATTAAAATTTAAATGATATAAACTTACTGTGAAACTAATTTTATTAACAACAATACTAACGGATATTCAAAACTCATCACTTCCTAATTATTATACTGCATTTTATTATAATCTGTGCTCTTTCTTGAGGTTATTTACATGTCTTAAATTTGTATGGTGGAAATAATAAAAAAAATCTGTTCCCAACTCTGCCTTCACTGACATCATGTTGGTAACATGAAACTGACCACCATGGGAGCAGTCCCACTACAGAAATTGGCAAACACTACACTGTGGCTTCAGTTTCACAGTGAGTCCATTACGAAGCTGGCATATCACTTGGCTGACAGAGTGAGTGCCAAGGTCTAACAAGGATGATCTGACCCTAGCTATTGTGAGCTCACTGAGGATGAAGCAGAGGACAGTGGTTACAAATTGAACATGGCACCCATGTATGGAAGGATTTCTAAACGTGCTGTGTCTATGGAGTGGATTCTAAATCATGATATTCTGGAATCCCCTCCACCTTCAAAGGGATCATTCCTGGTCTGATCAAAAAGTATTGGCAGGCATGACCTTTGCAAATGAGGACCAAGTCTCTCTTCACTTTTTCTGGTATAGAAAAAGCCTCCGATCTCGTCTACAAAATAATGGAAGGGTTTCCCACTATTAGATGACACTGTACATTTGCCCAACGAGGTGGTTTGTGTCTGGATCCAAAATAAATGGTATTTATATGAAAAATCTGATATTACTTGTACCCCTACGATTGTGTAATGATTCATGTTTGTTATTGCATGGGGAAATGCCTTGTTAGTAAAAATTAAATGTGGCAGTAGGCATATCTCATAGGGACACTGATTATAAATTGCATTTATTACTAAGTTTCATATAGGCCAAATATTTGAAATATTCATATTGTCTTAGAAAAAACAGGTGTGATTAATGTTTTAAATGTTTGCATCTGATTCCAGAAACTATGTTGCAGAGTTATAATTCCCCCTCTATCCCTCAGATTTTGTGAGACTAAGAAATGATTATACATGTGACATTGGAAGGAGAATTGATGAAGTTGGTAGAAAGGTCCTACAACCTTTCTCAAGAACCCCCAAATCATGCTACCTTAAAGATACTCTAAGGATGGCTCAGATATTACAGTTAGTCAAATGCAGCTAATGAGTTAGTAAAATTAGGATATTAATGTTACTGGGAATTGGTTGATCCTCACTGATTAGTGAGTTAGTCATGAGAAAAACTGCCCTATCCATTGTATCCCAGGGGCTAGCCAAGGAAAGAAAACCATTTTACAAGCAAGATTAAAGGGAATTAAGTACAGAGAATTGGTTATACCAGTCATGGAAGAGCCATGAGACCAAATAAGGGATGTGTGCAATCCACAGATTATCACCAACAGAAGACTACTATTCTCTTAGGCTGGAGGTCAAAGGAAACAGGTGATATCACCAAGAGTCAAGACAGCATCTATGGTCACCTGGCTGACAGGCTTTTTAGGACCTGGAGTCAAAGAGTTGAAGACATTCCTGCCAGAGATGCCAGCAAGATCAAGATAGAGAAAAAGACTCTGGTTTCTCCCTTCCTCCTGCTCCTCAACTACATATCAAGGATTCTCATTAAATCTAATCATGTGAACAGTATGTGGCTTCTAGGGGTCAGCAGAGCAAGAAAGGGAGAGGGAATACATCTGAGGGGAAACAGGTACAGGAATAATAAATCTAGCAAATCCAAAATATGTATCTATATCTAGATGGATAGACAGATAAACACAGACTCCCCCCAACATCCATTAATGCTATGACAAGGTAAAGAAAAATAGGGTTTTTTTCCCCTTACCCAGGTATATTATCTAAAGGAGCACTTAATTAGTTACTGAATTAGAAGTTGGTACATTCTACTGCTATTTAGCGTCCTAAATGAGCACAAGATTGGCCAACTATCATGAGAGTCTATTACTGATCCAAGAGACTCTTTTTTTCCCATTATTCCGAAGCTCTCTATCTGTTCTCAAACTGGGAGAGGTACTATAAAACAGAAAATGAGACTGATCTGACAGTTAACCCACTCTTTTCACCTTGCCTTCTTTTAAATATGCTGAGAAAAGTAAAATGGTCAAAAGGAAAGGAGGAGGAGAGGCACAAGTATGCTCACAAACTAGGTGATGGATGGCTGAGAGCTGACTCTTTCTCAAGTGCTTTTATTGTCCCACGTGCTTACCCCTGCATCCCAGGAGACAGCTTGATGTAACACGCCAGTATTAGTGTCACTTCCTTGCCATATCCTCTTTTCACCATCACAAAGATAAGAGTCCATCAGAAAATACATGTTTCCTAGGGTTACTTCTGTTTTACGCAGATCCTCTTTATGAAGCTATTCTTAGAGTCCTCTTCAGTATCATAAGCTTCAACTAAGAAAACTACCTTTCCTTCCTTTCTGAACATTGTTTCATGAGGAATGAGTCCTGTTACTTACAAAGATAGGCAGAGGTCTCTCAAAGCAGAAAAGTCATCTCTTTTGCTTCCTTTCCACGTGCCATCTAGGTACTACAGTTAAGAACTTCAAGCACACAAATTTGTTCTAGAGAACTGGCAACTCAAAAATACAAATAATCTTTATAGTATTCAAGTAACCCTTAAACTTTTTGAAAAATAACCTTGCTTTAAAAGTCAGAGTGCAAAAAAACTCAAAAGAGTTGGCACGTCCCTCCAAAAGATTCTCTAACGTTTAGCAAAACTGAATTCACACTAAATCTGTTTATGAGTAAAAGACAAGTCAACTTTAAAACCAATCATAGATGACAATGTTTCTTTTCAATGTGTCTGCTTTGGAGCCATATTTCTGCTAAACACTCAAAAATTTCTTCTTGAGTATTTAGTGATATATTAGAACCAGAAATAAGGGATGTTAGTGCTAGAAGGCAGTCAACGGTCTGTAATTTAATTCACATATTCCTTCTGCACCAGACTCTGTAAGATCACTGAGTCAGCTTAAGAACTTTGAAGCTGTAGAGTCCAGGGCAGGCCATTACAGTATGCCGATATCACTGTCCTCCTGCTCTGACGTTCTCCACTGAGTGACAGGGGAAGGAGAAGGAAGCGCAGTCACCATCAACTGAGAGTGATGAGACTGGAATATTAAAATTCAGGCTTATCTGAGCTGACTGAATTGGCTGGCAGAATGTTCTCCAGTTAAAGGTGGGGAAAGGTTAATTCTGCACATGACACCGCTACTGCAATTATACAAGTCTCCTAGGACAACTGTTTGCCTTGAATTGTTTTCTTCCTTTATTTCAGTCAGACAGTTGTGTTGACTGATTTTTCTTTTTGATGTATGAAATGACTGTTTGACTGAATTTACCATTTGATTTCTACTAACGCACTGTAAAAACAATAGTCAACTTAGACTGGCAGGTATGAAAAATTCTACCGCAGAACCAGACAGAAATATTGCGTTCTATAGGTACATATGTCATATGCCCTGGGTTTTGGAAAATTGTTCCAATTTCAACTATTTTGCCCCATGTTTCAAAAGAGTGGGGCCACTGATTTAATAGTAAAAATAAGATTTGTGAAGTTCATATAAAAATAATTTTGTGTGAACCTGAGAATCACATAATGGGATCAGAAAAGAACTATTATGAGAAATTTTACTGTTTCTTACTTATCAAGAGGTGTTTCTATGTCAAACTTTTCAGTCTTCTTCTAGAAGATGTTTAGGAACAAAAGGTTTGAATATATTCATAGCAAATCCTTATTTATAGTTTTGTTTTCCCAATAATTATAGTTACTAAGATAGGACATGGAAAATGGCCTATCTCATGATTCTAAGCTCCTATTGAACATGTGGGAATTGGTAACATGAGTAGAAAAGTGAAGCAACTTTTGAGATTGTTACTGAGTAATGCTGATTTTATAATGAGTGCTTCCTTACATATCTGACTAATTTATCACGGTGCAGATGGCTGATTCCCATGCTTAGAAATGACAAAGGTCTTAAGAAATTCTCCATATTCCATTCATCAATCTGTGTTCTTCTTCAAAGCAAAATTAATCCCTTGACTATTAACATAGTAGCTTAATTATAATTTTTAATTTTAAAATTAACTGTGAGAATCGGAATTTCTGGTAGGAAAAAGTGATGGAAGATGGGACAAAATAAAATAAATCAAAGAATTCATAGAAAGCTAAAACAGAATTTTTCAATAGTAGGTAAGGACTTCTGCTTCCAACTATATCAGTTTACCTTAGGAAACCATACTAGAAAGGTCAGATAAATCATAAGCAACATTTGACTGTGAGCATTATAAAGCTAATGAGGTAGCCATGACATAGAAAAATAAAATAGAAAAGAAACTCATAGAAGTAAGAACAGTATTCTGCACATGCTTTATCTAATCCAGTCATTTAGAAACTATTGATGAAAATCAAAAGCATGAGAAGCCAAATATGGCTCCTAAGAGGCAGAAAAGCCAGTAGATCTTAGGACAATATTGGAGGACTGAGGAGAGAGCAGGGTTGGACTTTAGAAATAACAAGGCAGCTAGAATTTTAAGGATCAAAATCCCAGAGATGGGAAAGATTCAGAGACTCGAGCTCAATTCAGCAACAGTGGTCCCTTGACGTTATCACATTTTCCACGTAGGTAGACAAGGCAAGATGTTAAGAAGTCAAACAAAAGCTAACTGAAGTCAAAACAAAGACTCAGGAGTCTTGTAATGCTGAGGAGATAAAACTGAGGTTCAGAACCCACCAAAGAATAGTGGCCCGGTGGAAAGCTAATGATATGAATTAGGACACTGGAGGTTTCTATATGTATCTGTGTCCACGTGAATGTGTGTTAGGAAGGTTGATGAAACAGCTACCTTGATGGAAACATCTATAAAGAAGGAAAATGAGTATGAAGCTTGTGCAATGACTGAAGATCAATAAGCTGATCTTTCCTTCTGCTCCTTACCTGGGAATAGGAAATTCTCTCTTGAAAAAAGGACAGTTGACCGTTCAACAATACAAGACTTAGAGACACCGACTCCCTATGCAGTCAAAAATTCACATATCACTTGATAGGCGGCCCTTCCTATCTATGGTTCTGCATCTGAGGATTCAACCAACCACGGATCATGCAGTGCTGCAGTTGTTGGGAAAAAATCCATATATAAGTGGATCTGTGCAATCTAAATCCAGGTTGTTCAAAGGTCAACTGGAATGTCATTATGATTCTCTACAACTTGTCATATCCCAAGTCTGGTGTTCATCAAAGAACCACCAAGACTCCCAAGAAAAGGAGAATTAGAATAAAAAACAGAATCAGAATCATGGATGACCTAGATATTAAAGTTCAAATATATTTTGATAAATATTACCAAGTTCAGGAAAATAGATGACAAGGTAGAGAATTTAACTAGACAACTAGAAACTGATTAAAGTTGAACTGACAGAATTCAAAATTAAACTCAGTAGTGGGCCGAACACAGGTGAAGAAAGATAAATGAACTGGAAGACAGAGTAGCAGTAAAAATAGGAAGACTAAACGTGGAAAACAAAAAGGATAAAAAAGTACAGAAAAGAGCATTTGAAACATATGGGCCACAGTAAACATTTTCATCATATGTTTACATTGGAGTCCAAAGGGAAAAGAAGAGAGAGATTCGGGCGAGAACAATATTTAGAAATAATAGCTGAGAGTTCTCAAAAACTAAAAAGAATATATCAAGCCATAAATTCAACAAGCACTAAAAAACGCAACAAGAGTAAATATAAAGAAACCATATCTAACACCACCAGAGTACAATTTACAAATAGCAAAGAAAAACAGAACACCTTAGAAGTAACCAGAGGAAAAACAACAGTTGACCTTTCAACAACGCATGAGATTAAGATTACTGCTTACTTCTCAACAAAAATGATTAATACTAGAAAATAATGGAAAGTGCTAAAGAAAATAACTGCTCACTGAGAATTCTAGAGGCAGAGAAAATGTTGTTTGGAAGATGAAATAAGGAAATCTGCAAACAAACAAAATTTAGAGAATATGTTCTCATCAGAACCAACTGAAAGGGAGACCCGCAGGCAGAAGGAAAATTATCATAGAGGAAAATAAGGACTTGACAAAGGAATTAAATAGAACAGAAAGGAAGCGTAAGTGAATAAATCTGAATAAAATCTAACTGCACATAAGAGTAATAATGAAATATATAAAAATTAGAATGCATTAAAACAAGAGGAAGAGGAAAAAGTAATAAAATAAATTTAAGGTCTCAGCACTGCTTGAGAAGCAGTAAAGGAGCTAATAAGTCACGGTGCATGTGTAACTGCTACCTATATAAGCATTGTGAGCTAATAAAGGGAAAATGGAGTTTGATGAATTTAAAAGGAAGAGCCAGAGGAACATAAAAAGGAAGGACAAGCAGAAAACAAGGAGTAAAAGGTCTATAATAAGATACGTTAACTGTAAATAGTCACATTAAAGGGCAGAGATTTTTTGAAACAAACAAAAATCTTAATTCTATGCCCCTTACAAGACACCATAGTCAGACTGCAAGTTAAAGGATGCAAAACTTATGTCATAAAAACAATAAGCAAAACTGAAAAAAAAATAATGGGAGATTTGAAAGCAAAAAGTATCACTGGAGATAAGACAGGATAATAAAACCAACCATTACTTTACAAGGAACATGTCATAAAACTAAACTTCGAGGCAATATATGAAGGGAAATTCTGAAAACTAACTAGAAATAAAATCTAAATTACCTAGATCAATAATTCAGAACAACAACAAATCAGTAAACTACAGAAGATCTGAATACCATTGTTAAAGTCTTTGGCCTATACACCCCGAGGAAACCAGAATTGAAAGAGACATATGTACCCCAACATTCACTGCAGCACTATTTACAGAGCTAGACAAGGAAGCAACCTAGATGTCCACCAGCAGATGAATGGATAGGAAAGTTGTGCTATATGCACACAATGAAATATTACTCAGCTATAAAAAGGAATGCATCTGAGTCAGTTCTAATGAGGTGGATGAACCTGGAGCCTATTATACAGAGTGAAGTAAGCCAGAAATAGAAAGACAAATACTCTATATTAATGCATATAGAGAGAACTTAGAAAGATGGTACCAACAATCCTACATGCATGGCAGCAAAGATGACACAGATGTAAAGAACAGACTTTTGGACTCAGGGGGAAAAGATGAGAGTGGGATGATTTGAGAGAAGAGCATTGAAACATGTACATTACCATATGTAAAATAGATGACCTGTGCAAATTTGATGCATGAACCAGGGCACCTAAAGTCGGTGCTCTGAGAAAACCCAGAGGAATACAGTGGGGTGGGAAATGGGAGAGGAGGTTCAGAATTGGGGGGGACACATGTATACCTGTGGCCATTTCATGTTGACCTATGGCAAAAACCATCACAATATCCTTAATGTAACTATATCCAATTAAAATAAATTAATTGAAAAACTCTTTGGCCTACATTTGCATAAAACACTGCATTAACAAGAATGAAATGCACATTTACATACAAATTTTGAGGTGTACATGGCACATTTTTAAGTTGACTGAATGCTGGGTATAAAACAAGACTCAGAATAATCAAGAAATTTAAAAATGTATAACCAATATTTTATCAAATATTTGGACATTAAAAACACACTTCTGGATTTCCATGGTGGTCCAGTGACTAAGACTCCATACTCCCAATGCAGGGAGCCTGAATTCCATCTCGAGTCAGGGAACTGGTTCCCACAAACAAAGAGTTTTCATGCCACAACTAAACGACCTTGCATGCTACAATGAAGACTGAAGATCCTGAAAGCCACAACTAAGACCAGGTGCAGCTGAATAAACAAATTAAATTAAAAAAAAAAAACCAAAACATACTTCTGATAAATATGGATGTCAAAGATAAAGTCATAATAGGAATTAGAATTTCATTAATTGAATGATAATGAAACACTGACCTAGAGCCAGACATCCTGGAATATGAAATCAGGTGGGCCTTAGTAAGCATCACTACGAACAAGGCTAGTGGAGGTGATGGAATTCAAGTTGAGCTATTTCAAATCCTGAAAGATGATGCTGTAAAAGTGCTGCACTCAATATGTCAGCAAATTTGGAAAACTCAGCAGTGGCCACAGGACTGGAAAAGGTCAGTTTTCATTCCAATCCCAAAGAATGCTCAAACTACCGCACAATTGCACTCATCTCACACACTAGTAAAGTAATGCTCAAAGTTCTCCAAACCAGGCTTCAGCAATACCTGATCCGTGAACTTCCAGATGCTCAAGCTGGTTTGAGAAAAGGCAGAGGAGCCAGAGATCAAATTGCCAACATCCGCTGGATCATCGAAAAAGCAAGAGAGGTCCAGAAAAGCATCTATTTCTGCTTTATTGACTATGCCAAAGCCTTTGACTGTGTGGATCACAATAAACTGTGGAAAATTCTGAAGGAGATAGGAATACCAGACTACCTGACCTGCCTCTTGAGAAACCTGTATGCAGGTCAGGAAGCAACAGTTAGAATTGAACATGGAACAACAGACTGGTTCCAGAATTAGGAAAAGGAGTACGTCAAGGTTGTCTATTGTCACCCTGCTCATTTAACTTACATGCAGTGTACATCATGAGAAACGCTGGGCTGGAGAAAGCACAAGCTGGAATCAAGACGGCCTGGAGAAATATCAATAACCTCAGATATGCAGATGACACCACCCTTATGGCAGAAAGTGAAGAAGAACTAAAGAGCCTCTGGATAAAAGTGAAAGAGGAGAGTGAAAAAGTTGGCTTAAAGCTCAACATTCAGAAAACGAAGATCATGGCATCTGGTCCCATCACTTCATGGCAAATAGATGGGGAAACAGTGGAAACAGTGGCTGACTTTCTTTTTCTGGGCTCCAAAATCACTGCAGGTGGTGACTGCAGCCATGAAATTAAAAGACACTTACTCCTTGGAAGGAAAGTTATGGCCAACCCAGGCAGCGTATTAAAAAGTAGAGACATTACTTTGGCCACAAAGGTCCGTCTAGTCAAGGTTATGGTTTTTCCAGTGGTCATGTATGGAAGTGAGAGTTGGACTATAAAGTTGAGCACCAAAGAATTGATGCTTTTGAACTGTGGTGTTGGAGAGGACTCTTGAGAGTCCCTTGGACTGCAAGGAGCTCCAACCAGTCCATCCTAAACGACACCAGTCCTGGGTGTTCATTGGAAGGACTGATGTTGAAGCTGAAACTCCAATACTTTGGCCACCTGATGTGAAGAACTGACTCATTTGAAAAGACCCTGATGCTGGGAAAGATTGAGGGCAGGAGGAGAAGGGGACGATGGAGGATGAGACAGTTGGATGGCATCACCAACACAACAGATATGGGTTGGGGTGGACTCTGGGACTTGGTGATGGACAGGGAGGCCTTGCATGCTGCAGTTCATGGGGTCGCAAAGAGTCAGATATGACTGAGCATCTGAACTGAACTGAATGAAAATATACTGTAGCAAAACCTGTGGGCTGCAGATAAAGCTGTGGTCACATAGACGCTTAAGTATTAGAATTATATAATATATGTAATCATATACGTGTGTGTGTGTTGTGTAAATGGAAAAAGAATAAAGCTTCCAAAAGATACCCTATTACCTTGAGGTAGACAACTACTGAACTATACCTAATAGTGGAGGCAGGGCAGACTTCAGAACTTCAGGAGACCAGCAGAAGGCAGCATTTGGAAACAGGAGTAGCTTCCAAATTAGGCAGTTTGAGAGCACAGTGAACGCCAATGTCAGAAGCAGTCTCCAGGAAAAAGCATTTAATGTATAAAGTGGTGGAGAAACTAAAATATATTTAAGATTTGACACTCTAATTCCTTTTAAGGATGATTTATGTTTCTAGGGAAAAAATAAGAAGTACTTGATGTAGAAGGTGAATAACTTTATAATTTCCAGGAGAATCTTGGTACCAGGATGACACAATGAAGAACTTGGGAGTCCCCTGACTAATCTAGCAGCGAGAAAATGAAAACAGAGATGAGAGAGAGAAATACAAAGACATATTTGTGCAATTGGGCACTGCTGCACTTTAAAGTCTAGGTATGCACTCCAAATCATAAACAAATGCCACCATGTTCAGAGCTAACCCTGAGACAGTGATTAGTGTCTAAGAGATTAATTAGGGACAACTCTTGGCATCAACAACGTATGGAAGAAAAGGACATCAGATTGGGCAAAGGTAGAAGTAAAGTTGTGTTGCAGCCTCAGGAAACCTCAGGTGACCCTTTGGGGGAGAGTTCTTAAAATGAGATGACCCCTTCAGGGGGATGTCCCAATTCAGGAGGATGTCTTAACTTTTATATTCTTACACCTGTCATTGGATGAAGGGCATTGTACGAAGGGGTGATGTGACCCTGGGCTAAGTGGCTCCCTTTAGCTGAGATTGGCTGTCTGCAGCATTTCCAGGGCTGGGGCAAAAGCTCTAGAATCTGAAAATTGTTCAACTTTCCTTGTCCGGGTTGCCAAAGTAAAAAATACAGGCAGGGTATATTACAAATAGTTCTTTAGCCTGGAGAAGAGGTCTTGAAGCTGTGAGCCACTCACTGGGAAGCAGCAGGACATGAAGGATTCTTGAACAGATCGGAAGCTACTGGAAGGCCTTTCAGGAGTTCAATCCCATAATAAATACTGTACCTTCAGTGTAACTTTGCCCTCTCTGCCAGTCTTCCTCAGTTCCCATGTGGGCCCTTTTGGACTTGAACTTGGTGTTCCCAGAACTTGAGCTGGAGACTTCCATGAAGTCTGCTTTCCATCTACTGGCTCAGCTTTCTTGCTCTCTCTGCTCCAGGCTAGTCTCTTCAAACTGCCTTTTCCATTTCTGGCAATAATACCCCTCTCTAGACCTAACTAATGCTTTTCTGGGGCAAAAGGAAGAGAATTAATAAGGGTAACTTTTATTTCTAGGAGGGAAGTTACCATATTCCTTCAGAGTATTCATCTCCTTGATTATTTAACTTTTACTCTAGATTACTCATGGGTATTTCTGCTCCCCTACCTTCAACCCAAGGAGGTTTTAGAACATTGTCCTCTCTCAGCATCAAGTCTCTCTCCATCCTCCCTCTCTCTCTCTAAGACCCACCTTTATCCACACACTCACAGGCTTTCTGGACCTCCGAGGAAGATAAGCACTTCACAGAATCTCTGCTACAGGACCAAACATACTGAAATGACTTTTTATGAAGATATTGAAGCAACAGAAAAAGAATACATGAGGATTGTTTCTCCTGAGGGTTCAATTATTTAGAGGGCCTTTATCACACTTCGATTGATAAATCTAACCTTTCCTTTCTTGACTACAGTTGATCACACTGTGATGAAAACAAGGTAGAAAATGGAAAAATAATATTTGGATTTTAATGAAATAATAAAAAGGCAGGGCCTATCTTTGACTTTTGCCAAGTGAGAAAAGAGTTCACATTTCGACTATGTGGTGGCAGGAGTCCCTTTTAAAACAGGGCCAGTCTGCATGATGCATTGAAAAATCAACCTTTTCAAATATAGCCATAACCCCTCAAGATTGTTTCATTTCTTGGGGCCAGGCAAACCAAACTTCGGGTTTGGTTTGAGTGGTGCCCTGTATACTAAAGTGATAAACATAATCTGGAAGCAGAGCACAGGCTAAAAATATGGAGCTGGCAGCTTTTGATTGAAATTGAAATATTTCTCTGCTTTTAATTCACTGCATAAAATTTTAACTGTCCACATTCAATCAGGTAGGTCGTCCTAATGATCATGAGCTTCAACCCTGCTAACAACTAAGCCTGCACGGTTAAACTCTACTTTATCTGTTCCAGAAACCTCCTGGGTTTCTTTAATGCCTCTGTTATTACTTCCTTTGCATCATTCTGCGTTTCTTTAAAAACACAGCTGTGTGACCTCTGGAAGTTTTATTACTTCCTTGAGATTTGGTTGCCTCCTCTATGAATATCTGGGTATATATTTAGTATTGCTCAATAGAATTTTTTATGATAATGAAAATGTTTTGCATCTGTACTATCCAATGCAGTATTCACTAGCCACATGTAGCTAATAAACATCTTTAAAATATGGCAAATCCAACTGAGAAACTGAAGTTTTAATTTTAAAATTTGTTTAAATACAAATAACCTCATGTAGGTAGCATCTACTGACAGTATAAATCTATGTAATATTTTAAGGATATTCTCCACTCTAAAACTCTACCATTCATTCGCTCAACCTAAATATTTCTGCCCTTTGACAAGCAGAAAATAATTTATGCCTCCCTTGAAATTATTTTTCAAGACCTTTGTCAGTTTGGGGACATCATATTCTTAAAATTGACTTTGCTTTGTGAAACTTTAATAATGTTGACGTTTCCTGCCTTTGGAAGCACCTCTGTTATTATGGGAAATGTTGTGGACGAACAAGGACCATTTCAAGAGACATGGAAAAAAACTCCTTCTGGACTTAATTTCATGATGAGGATGCTCAGAATGTCAAAATGCTAAATTGCTTATAGTAAAAACCATACCTTTTTCACACTATTTTCTGCATGTAGCTGGAAAATGTTTAAAATATTTTAAAATAACTGCACATCTATTTCTGAAGCTGATTTGGCTGTTCAAGGCTTACTAGAACTTTATCCATCTCACTATTTCACTCAGTAAACAAATGCAGTTGTTACATATGTGTCTGTGTTCCCTTCTAGATTATGTGTTTATGAAGTTAGAAACTATATTTATGTCACAGCGCTTATGTATAGCACAATATTCATTGCTAATTCAGATCGTATTTTAAGATGAGACAAAAGTTAACATTTTTAATGTAGTCACAAATATCTAGCAAACCAATCAGAAAAAAAAAAAAAAAACAATTTTTTTAATTGGTCAAGGACAAAAAGAGAAATACTTCATGCAAAATCATATCTCTAATAACTACCACTGGAATTAGAACACACACATGCTAAAATTATATTAAAATATCTTATCAAAGACTTTAAGGCTGTACCTAAAAAGATTATATCAGAAGTGAACATAATCACGTTGTCTGACCAGCGTGAATCACGCAAGGCATATTATATATAAAATAAACAATAAGAACCCACTGTATCGCACAGAGAACTTACTCAATACCTTGTAATAAACGGTAATGGAAAAGAATACACACACACACACACACACACACACAACTGAATTACTTACCTGTACAGCTGACATACAACACTGTAAATCAACGACACTTCAATTTTTTTAAATAAGTGTAAAAGGTCGTATAGCTTCATAAACTCACCTCTGGTACCCAAGGGACTACCTGAAACAACAGCAGCTACAACTTTCCTGGAGACAGGACGTGGCCAGCAAACTGGGCTGTTACACTCGGTAATAGTCATACCTGTAAAAAATATACAGGCTCATTAACACATAGGAATTCCTCATTTTTCTGGCAGTATTAGGCAATGAGGTATGCATATGAGAATTTTTTAAATGACAAATTTAAGAAGAGTATTTTAACCTTCACTCACTAATTTTTTCTAAAATTAAGAAATGTATTCATCAGTGTATTTAATGTTTCCTTGATGACTTGGGGTCATCAGTTCAATCAACGTTTGCATGAATAATACAAATGGAAGCAAGACAAGCACTCACACTGAAACTGAAGATGACATAATGTTCTATCAACTGGAATAACTGATGAAGGAGTAAGAAAAAAAAGACAAAAATGAAAACAAACCATGATCAAGAAACAGTCACGTTCTGACTTCTTCTATTTAGTTTCAAAAAGTGAATTGAAAGTGCTCCGTTGTGTCCGACTCTTTGTGACCCCATGGACTGTAGCCCACCAGGCTCCTCTGTCCATGGAATTCTCCAGGCCAGAATATTGGAGTGGGTAGTCGTTCCCTTCTCCAGGGGATCTTTCCAACCCAGGGATCGAACCCAGGACTTCTGCATTGCAGGTGGATTCTTTCCTGTCTCAACCACCAGGGAAGCCATTTCAAAAAGAGACCACAAATCCCAGTGGTATCTCCAACATTATTAGCTGTCTTTATCCCTTGTTTCCATTTTCCTTTCCTTTTTCTTCTACCCTAGAGGGGTTCCAGGAAATGTTTATAGCTGCTCTCAAGACAAATTCTAATACCTGCTTCTTCTCAAAATTTCACAATGTGTCCAGGAGATAAACAGTGTGGAGGTCAAATACAATTCACCACAGGGAGATCTGTGGTGAAAATAACATCAGAAACTAGCTCCTAAACATGCAAAGAGCAGAGTATGGTGTCAGGCACTAATTTCCTTCCAAATACCTCTCCATTTCTAAACGATGTCTTTATTTATTTACCAAGATCCCTTTTTATTGGTTCCCTCTTCCAGACTGCTTCACTTCACCTGTCCTCACATTAAAAATACATTCACACTCTTTTTGATTCCAGTTATTTGCTCATTAAGTAATCATAGGACTGTTGGAATTAAATACAGAGTAAAATTAAAATACTGGAATCACTTGGAGGGTTTAAGCACTTCCACCAATGAATACTGGGTGTGGAATTCAAGAGGCTGCACTTGACTTGGCCTTGTCCAAGTTCTTTCTTAAGAAGTTTGTAAGATAAACCTAAACTCAGAGTTATTCAGATTGGACTGCTTTCTCAGGTGGACTAGAATTCACTGCTCATTCCACCCACTCTGAGGTCAGTGGCACTTTTCGGAGATGGGATGGCCTCCTCTGCCCACTGCGGAGGCTCAGTTCCCCCTGGGCCCACTCTCTGTCTCAAATCCCACACTGAGGCCAGATGCCAGCCTTCCCAGAACATTAGTGGTCTCCTTTCAGTGTTGGAACTGCTCAGACTGAGTCCCCGTGGACTCTTTCTCAGCTTGAAACCTGATCTTCAACCCCTTTACCTGACCTGGATGGTCACCTTCCTACTCTAGGCTTCAGCTGCTTTAGCTGTAAAATGATATATCTCTTCTTAGTTCCATGGAGTCGCAAAGAGACCGACACAACTTAGCAACTGAACAATGACGACATGATATTCTTTATGATACCCTGTATCGCAGGACCTGTTTCTACAGCTCCTGATGCCAGCTTCTTTCACAATCATATCTTGTTCATCTCTGAAAGTGGAATCCAAATCAATCATTTCCAGGCAGCTTTCAAATCTAGAATCATTCCCTGAACTTTCAAAGCAGGTTCTCTTAATCCCTTTCTCCTAGGATGGCAGGCACTTCATACTCTGTCTTCTCTCCTGAGGATTCACAACTCCTCCAAGATCAAGATGCTGCTCAACCAATTCTCAGGTCACACTCTGCACAGCGCTTGGTGTATGGCAAACAGCCAATAAAGATTTGAAAACGAATTAAATCGAAATGAATGACTGACATTCATAAAGTTGCTGACAACTTTAATTGTTCTCCCTTCCTGGGGAGAACAGTTGGAAGAATCCCCAGTCTCTCTTGTGGCCACAGAAATGGACTGTGGCCAAAACAGCAGCAGAGAAACTGACCTGGATCCTTCCAGAGCTGGCTCATCAGAAACTTCCATATGCATTTCTCCATATTCTTGACCCCTTCTGCTGATGGATGCAGATGGGGATGAGGTCTAAGGGAAGGGAGACAGTATAGGATGGGAGGAGTCTGGGTTCCTGAATGACCATCTGAAGGAGTGCAGTCTCCCCAAAGTGAATACCCACCCAGGGCTGTGATGTGGGAACCATAGTGCTGTGCTGCTGAAATTTGGGGAGTTGTGTGGTAATTTAGCATAAACCATTATACGCACAATTATGCTAATTATACGATCCACTTAAATGGCCCTCAATCTAGTACATTTAAAATGACAGACATCAATTTGTGTTATTGACACTTTTACCCTCCAATTTAACCCTGCTCTTCTGAATCAGTCATTTGACCTCAGAGAATATCAATTCCTCAACAGATTTTACTCTGAGATTCATACACACTGCAATCAGAATTACAATATTTGAAAAATAATGTTGAGAAAGTACTTTCCAGAGAAAACTTCAGTAACTTTTAATTCCTTGATCCTGCTTTGAAAACACAGCATAGTAAACTACTTGCAGTTTATCCATATTTATTGCTAATTAACAAAGTATTTTAGTTGGGATTAATTTTTAACAAATAAATAGCAGGTTTCTTGTCCACATCACAGCTGAATGACTAAATTCTCTCTCTGGAAGATTTCTTGACTGACCTTTATTTGTACTCAGTCAACTGATCTGGGTCAAATACCAGATATTAAAAATCTTCAGCATGTTCTTTTTCTTTCATTACTTTTCATCCAATAAGCATTTGACCACGTGGACTTTTCTCTGGTCTGGAGTATTTTTACTAACAAGCTACATGATGTTGCAAAAGACCTTAAGGCCCAAATGCTGGTATCTAATGAGTCTGTTCCTTTGAAGAGACTGATTTACTTTTGCTCCAACTTTTGGAAAACTTGCCCCAAAAAGCTCCACCACCCTCCTATTCTGCCCACTTCATCCATTAGAGAAGACGATTTTCTCAGTGTTACTTCCAAGGTACAGGCAAGGTAACGGATTCAGTTACCTGCCTGGGAACTGAAAGGACCTTTCCCATTCAAATATCCTGGTTAGGAACCACGTTTTTTAATTTCTCTGGGAATTAAGAAACAGCAAGGAACGAGGGTACGTGGTTGATAAATGAACGTCAGTTCTTCTGAAAATCACTCTGTCTCCTCCCGTTCCTCTTGGTGTTCAAGGTAGGGAAAGAACCCTGGTCATCACCATGTGGTTATCGCGCTCCTTCTCTTCGAAGAGACAAGCCGTTTCATTGAGGACACTAATTCACCAAACTCAAGGCTCGAATTCCTTTTATGTACCCGATGCCTATCTTTATAGTATATGCCATTATCTTCAACAGTGAAATGATATGCTTTATTCCTCATTACAGAGACCAAAGTGCTATAGCAAAAGTCACTCCTGAGAGTTTTACGTGGAAATTTACTGACTCAAGAACAAATTTCTGTAGAAAAAGACAACCCATCTCTGTGTTACAAAGCATTGTTCCTTGCATCAACCACCAGTGTTAACTACAATCTATTATGATTTGAAGCATGCTAAATAAGCAGATTGTACTAAAAAAGAAAAGCACATAAAAAACCCACAGAACAAAACCCAAACTATTCTCAATAAAAATATCCATTTGCTGGAGCCAATCTGAGATTTAACCAGGATTAGATACTTTAAACTGCAACACTGCATACCAGAACACCATGAAATAAACATTTCTCCTGATTTGGATACCATCTCCTCCTGATGCAAACTCTACCCCGACCCAAAGAAATCCAAAAATCCCAAAACCAGCCAACCAACAACAAAAAATAACCAAAGACCCAAAACCAAACAAAAAACCAAAGAAACCACGCCCATTACTATAACTAAAATTCTCAAATATTTGAGCGTCTATGGTAACTGCTCAAAGAAGTATTTTTTAAATGCTCATTTAACTTAGGAGCTTCCCTAGTAGCTCAGTTGCTAAAGAATCTGCCTACAATGCCAGAGACTCGGCTTCGATTCCTGGGTTGGGAAGATCTCCTGGAGAAGCAAATGGCAACGCACTCAAGTATTCCTGCCTGGAGAATTCCACGGACAGAGGAGCCTGAAGGGCTACAGTCAGTCCACGGTGTCCCAAGAGTTGGGACATGACTTAGCGACAATACTGTCACCATTTAAGAGCAGTGCAGCTCCGCCAAAAGTCGCCAAAAGTCGTTAGGCTTGAAAAGCCTAACGGAATCAAGAAAAACTCTTCACCATACCCCAAAACATACAAAGGCGGGAATAGTTTTATTTCAAACTTTGCTTAGATGTTAGTATGTCACAAACTGCCCTCCAAGACGCGCTCTTAGAGTCAGTGACCGTCAATAAAGCCTGAAAACGCTGAAAGTGAACGTTAATAACCTTTTGTAGCCTATCCTCCAGAAGGCTTTAGCAAAGAGCACGGAGTCCCACCTGAACACCCGCTGTTGGCGGCCAGCGAACAGGATCCCGAGCTGGGCGCCCCCATCACCGGCGCGCATCCGGGAGCAGAGACCTCTTCACACCCGCGGACCCAACGCGCCCGACGCGCACCCCGCGGCCCCGACTTCGGGCTCCTCGGAGGCACCTCCCCTTCCCGAACCCGCGAGCCCGCGGCGACCGGGTCCAGGCGGCGCCCACAGACCCAGAGGCCGCCCCCCGCGGTCGAGGGGCGCCGAGCAGGGAGGGCTGCGAGCGCGCGGGGCGCCCACAGTTCCACGACCGTCTTGGGCCCCGGCCCGGGGTCCTCACCCTGCGGCCGGTGGCGGCGACCCCGGACCCGAGGACCCAGCGAGGCTCGCGCTCCCCGAGGCTGGAGGAGTCGGGGGCCGCTGGCCGTTGGGCAGGCGGGGGCGCGCGGTGAGGGGCTGCGGATAGAGCTGCACTTACTCGTGTCTGCGCTGCTCCCCGGTCCGGGGCCTTTCGCAGTGGGGACCGACCCAGTCTCCACCTTCCCTCCCCTCAGGAGCGGTCCGGGAGCTCTGGCGTCCCTGTGCCTCCGCCCACTCGCCTGTGGCCGCTCGCGCCTGCGCACTCGCACCTGCAGCCTCTCGCGCCTGCGCACTCGCTCCAGGCCCAGTGGGGGCGGGGAGGGGCGTTTGTCAGCCCCAGGACTCCTGGCTGGAAAATCCTGACTTTACATTTCCTTAGAGTGTTGGACTTGATATCAGTTGTTTAAAAAAATAAATGTCAAGTTTTCTTATCCTAATCATCATTTCATGACTATAGATTCTGTCTTTGTAAGATTTAAGAATAATAATTTCTACTTGGTCAACTGAGTCAGATAATAGGTACCAAACTTATCTATTGCTTCTATAAATTTTCAGTCAATACGTTTTAGCCTGTGAAGTTTTATTTAGTGTGTGTGTGTGTGTGTGTGTGTGTGTGTTACTACTAATCAGCCTCGGCAGGGGCAGAGTCTTGAGATGAAGGGAGAGTTAGGATCTCCTAGGCTAGCGCTGTCTCCCTGCCACGTAGTTTGCCGTGGGAACTAGAGGTCCTGAGACCCCAGGATATTTTGGCAATGTGGAGCAGATTCTCTGCGTGTGCACACAAGTACACACTGACATACGTCAGAGGAAGGGAGCATAGGCAGTGGGGTCAGGGGAGGGGTGGACCTTGGGGTGGCAACGGTGACAGAAACATGCGTCATTTCTCCTGGACTGAGGCAAAGACCACCTTGTTGGACCTCGTATGGAATCAAGGTCAGGACATCTGCACTGGCTGTGGTGAGGAGTCCTGAGAAGCGAATGAGACACCCCCCGGCTGAAGTGGACAAGAGGAGGCTGAGGGTCCTCTTCAAGGTCCCTCTCAAAGCCCCTGCTTCCTGTGGATCCTCTCACATTCCCTCCTGGGGCCCACGGAATGCTGGTGTCCTGAAGTCTCTCAGAGGTAGGGTCTGTGCTGTGCTTTCCCTGCTGGGTGTGCAGTATGAGAGGTTCCCATCAAAGGGGTCATGTGTCCAGTGCGGGGGCGAGGAGAGTGGCCCTTGCACTCCTACACATTCCCCTGCCCCTGACCTGGCCTATACCTCCTCCTACTAGCATCCGAGCTTCTCAGTGGAGGAATGGAGCCTCTGATCTATTCACTTACCAGCTGTGCCCTGAGCATTCAGTGGGGGCTGTGATGAAAAGAAGCACCAGGGTCACAGGCTGGAGGGGGAAGTGGAGAAACACAGGCCCTCGTCTATCAGATCTAGTCCGTTAAATCTATTTCTCACTTCCACTGTATAATCATTAGGGATTTGATTTAGGTCATACTTGAATGGTCTAGTCGTTTTCTGTACTTTATTCAATTTCAGCCTGAATTTGGCAATAAGGAGTTCATCATCTGAGCCACAGTCAGCTCCCGGTCTTGTTCTTGCTGACTGTATAGAGCTTCTCTATCTTTGGCTGCAAAGAATATAATCAGTCTGATTTCAATGTTGACCACCTGGTGATGTCCATTTGTAAAGTCTTCTCTTATGTTTTTGGAAGAGGGTGTTTTCTATGACCAGTGCATTCTCTTGGCAGAACTCTATTAGCCTTTGCCCTGCTTCATTCTGTACTCCAAGGCCAAGTTTGTCTGTTATTCCAGGTGTTTCTTGACTTGCTGCTTTTGCATTCCAGTCCCCTATAATGAAAAGGACATCCTTCTGGGTGTTAGTCCTGGAAGGTCTTGTAGGTCTTCATAGAAGCGTTCAAGTTTCTTCTGTTCTTCTGCTGAAGAAACTCTTCAAGTTCAGTTTCTTCAGCATTACGGTTTGGGGCATAGACTTGGATTACCGTGATATTGAATGGTTTGCCTTGGAAACCAACAGAGGTCATTCTGTTGTTTTTGAGATTGCATCCAAGTACTGCATTTCAGACTCTTTTGTTGACTATGATGGCTACTACATTTCTTCTAAGGGATCCTTGCTCACAGTAGCAGTTATAATGATCATCTGAGTGACATTCACCCATTCCAGTCCATTTTAATTTGCTGATTCCTCAAATGTCGACGTTCACTCTTGCCATCTCCTGCTTGGCCACTTCCAATTTTTCTTGATTCATGGACCTAACATTCCAGGTTCCTATGCAATATTGCTCTTACAGCACCAGACCTTTCTTTCATCACCAGTCACATCCACAACTGGCTATTGTTTTTGCTTTGGCTCTGTCTCTTCATTCTTTCTGGAGTTATTTCTCCACTGATCTCCAGTAGCATATCGGACACCTACCGAATGGGGAGTTCGTCTTTCAGCGCCATATTTTTTGCCTTTTCATTCTGTTCATGGGGTTCTCAAGACAAGAATACTGAAGTGGTTTGCCATTCTCTTCTCCAGTGGACCACATTCTGTCAGACCTCTTCACCATGACTCGTCCATCTTGGGTGATCCTACTTGGCACGGTCTATAGTTTCATTAAGTTAGACAAGGGTGTGGTCCACGTGGTTAGAGGAACCATGTGATTAGACCTGGTTCATGTGGTTAGATGCACCAGTCTTACTGGGGTAGGCTTATAATCCATGTTTATAATTCTAAATTAGGTGAAGGATACTGGTTGTTGTTTTTTTTTCCTCACAACTTTGGTTATACCTATCATATAATTGTTACTATTCCTAGGTGAAGGAGGCCATAATTTTTCCTCATGATGTTGATCATACCTATCATTTTTCCTCATGACATTGATTATACCTATCATTCCTCATGACATTGATTATACCTGTTATAGACTTCTTATATCTATGCCTACCTAAATTAATTGTTACCATTTGTTTAATACCTGTTTCTCTTACTTGTTAAAGATATGGTCATGTCCATTTCATCTTTACATTTTCTAAAACATTTCCAGACATTATATTAATGTCTATCAATGGGGAAATCAATACATATTTCTTGACTATTACATTGATATATCTTGTTTGTCAAACATTTTAGGCAAAATTCATAGTACCAAGAGTAAATTTTTCTTCCTTAAAATTATTTTACAAAGATCATTTACTTATGTAGATCAAATTCACATTTCTCAACCGTGTACCCTGCCTACATAATCTTAACATGCTATTAAAATGTGTACTATCCACGAGATTTCTCTAGTGTTCCTTGGTCCTTTTAAGATGGTGCTCTTGATGTGCAGGGGAAAGTATGTAAGTGACTCATTTGAAATGGAGCCCTTTTCAAAGAGCCAGGATTCATTGGATATATCTTATAAAAGCTCCACCCTTACCGGGGTCTAACAGCTTTTGTAAGCCTGTTTCTGATGCTCCTGCTTAAACATTTTCAGCATTCAAAATGCTTTAAACTGTCATCATTTTTTTTACACATTGACACTTATTTTACTGTGCGACTTTTAACTTCTTGGCTTTTACCTCCCTTCTATCAACTTTGTTTGAACTGTCCACTGACATGGCATAGAGGGACTCCTCATAGAATTTAACTTAACCCTGACCTAACCTCAGTCCAAAAGTTGTTTCAAGTGACATCATCCACCTTTAATTAAGTCCCATCATTCTTCTCCCATGAATTGGCTCCTGTGACACTGCAGGCAGGCATAGTTAGCATCCCTCCATTCTGCCAGGGCATTGGCCGCATGCGATGTTAGCTTTAGTTCAGACGCCTTTTAAACTTCATTTTGCAACATGGGGAGTCGCTTTAATTTTTTTACACCCCTTAGTGTATGTTCCCAGTGTAGTTCAGTGAGAATGATTTCTTGATTTCTCCCCCTTTTTCAAAAAGAGAGTGCAATTCCACCTTAAATGTAAAACATGTTAAAGAATAATAAGTATAATAAATATAGAAATGTTCACAAGTGGGGCTTGATCAAGACAGGGAATTTTTCTTTTCCTGTGGTTTTTCCACAATTATAAGAACAATGTTGTTTTATGAGCTCAAATTCTTAAGAGCATAAAGACCGAAGATGAAGTAGTAATTGCCAACTAGGAAGTGCCAGATTAAAAGCATCTGAGAGGTTCCAAAGTGCCTCAGTGTATAAAATAACAATGAACTCTGGGATTAGAGGAAAAGAGGAAGCTGCTGAAATTATGTTCCTTTAATTCTGCCTTCGAAACAGCTATCATGTTGAATCAGTAATATCATGTTTCTTTTTCAGTCTTTAGAGGAATATGACATTTTTTTCCCTAATACCCTTCAGATGGTATACCAGAGAGGTTCATCCAACAGAAATGATCGATGAGCTTTTAATCTGAAAAAAAAAAAAAAAAACCAAAAAAAAAAGTCATGATCCTTGGTGGTGAAGAAATTCATCAAAAGCTCCACAGTTCTGTAAAAGTACAAGTCTTTCTACAAAGAGTGAAGCCAGAAGGGAGCCCCGCAGAGGGTGGGAAAATCATATTGATAAGTGTGTTCATGTTTATTTCTTCCTTACTGAACTTCTAGACCAATTTTGGAAGGTCCTAGATCTATTTTAGCTAAGGAATTCCTTTTGAATGTCAGGGCAAGCCTAAAGTTGGGCTTCTGGCAATTCTGCCAACAGTGACCACTAGTTCTTTGTACTAAAGTTTATATCAGAGCTATAATTTAAAATAACTGCTATTTCACCCATAGCCTATTCTTATGACAATCAATAATATCTCCAAGATTATCAGATGTCCTTTGGGGAACAAAATTGACTCATGAAAATGTGTAATGTCAACCTTTTTTCTTGTCGATATCCTTATGTCTGTTTACCCATTGTCCATCTGTCACAGACACCCTGAGACACACCAATCCTGAACACTCAACATTTTATCTTCTTTATTCCCATTGCTGGGTTTCTGAGTGATGCTTAAAAAAACAATCACACAATGGTTTCAACATTTATCGCTGCCTAGCCAAGTGTCCTTGTTTCTTTACTCTTCACTCTTCAATTCTCTATAGCATCTGTTGAAATAGTTACCCACTCTTATTATGATTCCATTTCGTCCCTCATCACCCACCTTCTAATTCATGGAGAAAATCAAGGCATCAGAAGATAAGTCTCTCAAATTTCTGTCCTGGAACCTAAGAACATATCTGCCTGACATTTCCTCTTTTTATATTATTAAAGAAGGACTCTTCTGCCTGTCCATTGATAGCTTCTGCCTATGCCATCTCCAGCCCTTCTCAGGACCCTTACTCTATGAATTATATAGTTAACAACATTTATGAAGTTTCAAACATGTCAGCATAACACAGTTTCTTTTTCCAGTTATTTATTTACTCTTTCCTGTCTCTTAATAACTTTCCAAAATTAAATTTGTATCACCCCATCAGTGCCATCCAATCATTCCTCAAAGAGCTTGAACACATTTTGTGTTCCTACGAACATCTCTAGCCAATATCTTCTTATTTATTATACTTCGTAGCAATATTTTGCCTCTGTTAAATTGCTTAAAAGAATATTTGACAGTCCTGCTCATCTTAAAGTTTTCTACTTTTTGTAACACTACAGATTCCTTTGATTTTATTTTAGTCCTATGGATATTCTCTCTTGGGATCCTTGCAATGGTCTTCGTCTCGTACAAGTTCATGTTCCTCGGGGCTCTCTTCACAGTGCCTCAGCTCATTACTTACATCTTTTGTATTGTTTTAGCTGCCTTCTCATATTTAATCCCACAGGTCTACCTTGATTCATGCAGTTTTGAATGAGTTCTATAGGTTGTCTTGCTCAGACTAACATTTATGTTAGTTCCTAGAATCTGATTACTTGTTGTAACCCCCCCCCCTTTTTATTGTATTCTGCCATCTTTTTACCTCAGTTTTTTCTTTCTCTTTCTTTGCCAACAAGTAAATATTTTCATGTTTCTGCAAGGTTAGGGCCCTCTAAGCAAGGAATTAATGGAACAAGAGTTAATAAGCAAGCCATGGACGTTAAAGATGTGTGACAATATGTAGTTTTGATCACCACCTCCTATATAGTCTTATAAACCTGTCCATACATACTTCTTTCAGGCATTCTAGTGAGAAATCTAGAAAGCTTTTGTTGTTCATCAATGAGTTGTGTCCGATGCTTTGTGACCTCTCAGACAGTAACAAGTCAGCCTTCCCTGTCCTTCACCATCTCCCAGAACTTGCTCAAACTCATGTCCATTGAGTCAATGATGTCATCCAGCCCTCTCATCCTCTGTTGTCACCTGCTCCTCCTGCCTTCAGCTTTCCCAGCATCAGGGTCTTTTCCAGTGAGTCAGCTCTTCACATCAGGTGGCCAAAGTACTATAGCTTCAGCTTCAGTACCAGACCTTCCAATGAATATTCAGGACTGATTTCCTTTAGGACTGATTGGTTGGATATCTTTGCTGTCCAAATGACTCTCAAGAGTCTTCTCGAACACCAAAGTTCAAAAGCATCACATCTTTGACACTCAGCCTTCTTTATTGTCCAACTCTCACATCCAAACATGACTACTGGAAAAATCACAGCTTTGACGAGACAGACTTTCGTCCGCAAAGTAGTGCTTCTGCTTTTTAATTGACCATCTGGGTTGGTCATGGCTTTTCTTCCAAGGAGCAAGCGTCTTTTAATTTCATGGCTGCAGTACCATCTGCAGTGATTTTGGGGCCCAAGAAAAGAAAGTCTGTCACTGTTTCCATTGTTTCCCCATCTACTTGCCATGAAGTGATAGGACTGGATGCTATGATCTTCATTTTTTTGAATGTTGAGGTTTTTTTTTTTTTTTAATCCATTTATTTTGAATGTTGAGTTTTAAGCCAGTTTTTTTCACTTTCCTCTTTCACCTTCATCAAGAGGCTCTTTAGCTCCTCTTTGCTTTCTGCCATAATGGTAGTGTCATCAGCATATCTGAGGTTATTGATATTTCTCCTGGCAATCTTGATTCCAGCTTGTACTTCATCCAGCCGCCTGACATTTCACATGATGTACTGTGCATATAAGTTAAATAAGCAGGGTGACAATCTACAGTCTTGATGTACTCCTTTCTAAATTTGGAACCAGTCCATTGTTCCATGTCTGGTTGTATCTTGCTTCTTGACCTGCATTCAGATTTCTCAGGAGGCATGTAAGGTGGTTTGGTATTCCTGTCTCTTAAAACATGGTCCAGGTTGTTGTGATCCACAACTGAAAGCATGTGCATAGTCAATGAAGCAGAAGTAGATGGTTATCTGGAATTCTCTTGCTTTGTCTATGATTCAGTGGATGTTGGCATTTTGATGTCTGGTTCCTCTGCCTTTTCTAAATACAGCTAAAATATCTGGAAGTTTTGGATTCATGTATTGTTGAAGCCTAGCTTGGAGAATTTTGAACATTATTTTGCTGGCATGTGAAATAAGTGCAATTGTGTGGTAGTTTGAACATCTTGGGGATTGCTTTCTTTGGGATGGAATGAAAGTTGACCTTTTCCAGTCCTGTGGCCACTGCTGAGTTTTCCAAATTTGCTGGCATATTGAGTTGAGCACTTGAACAGCCTCATCTTTTAGGATTTGAAATAGATCAGCTGGAATTCAATCACCTCCAGTAGCCTGGTTTGTAGTGATTCTTCCTCAGGCCCACTTGACTTCACACTCCAGGATGTCTGGCTCTAGGTGAGTGATCACACCATTGTGATTATCTGGGTCATTAAGATCTCTTTTGTGTAGTTCTTCTGTATATTCTTGCCATCTACTCTTAATATCTTCTGCTTCTGTTAGATCCATACCGTTTCTGTCCTTTATTGTTCTCCTCTTTGCATGAAATATTCCCTTGGTATCTTTAATTTTCATGAAGAGATCCATAGTCTTTCCCATTCAATGGTTTTCCTCTATTTCTTTGCACTGAACACTGAGGAAGGCTTTCTTATCTCTCCTTGCTGTTCTGAGGAAATCTGCATTCACCTGAGGATATCTTTCTTTTTCTCCTTTGCCTTTCACTTCTCTTCTTTTCTCAGCTATTTGTAAGGCCACCCCAGACAACCATTTTGTCTTTTTGCATTTCTTTTCTTGGATATAGTTCCACCTCCTATATAGTCTTACGAACTTCTGTTCATAGTTCTTCAGGCACTCTCTCTCTCAGATCTAATCCCTTAAATTTATTTGTCACTTTTACTGTATAATTATAAGGGATTTGATTTAGGTCATACCTGAATGCTCTAGTGGTTTTCCTACTTTCTTCAATTTCGGTCTGAATTTGGCAATAAGGAGTTCATGGTCTGAGCCACAGTCAGCTCCTGGTCTTATTTTTGCTGACTGTATAGAGCTTCTCCATCTTTCGATGGAAAGAATATAATCAATTGGATTTCGGTATTGACCATCTGGTGACCTCCACATATAGATTCATCTCTTGTGTGGTTGGAAGAGGGTGTTTGTTATGACCAGTACATTCTCTTGACAAAACTTTGTTAGCCTGGTTCATTTTGTACTCTAAGCCAAACTTGCCTGTTACTCCAGGTATCTCTTGACTTCCTACTTTTGTATTTCAGTTCTCTGTGATGAAAAGGATATCTTTTTTTTTTTTTTTTTTTTGGTGTTAGTTCTAGAAACTCTTGTAGGTCTTCATAGAACTGTTCAACTTCAGCTTCTTTGGCATTAGTGGTTGGGGCACAGACTTGGATTACTGTGATATTGAATGGTTTGCATTGGAAACAAAGAGGGGTCATTCTGTCATTTTTTAGATCACCTCCAAGACCTGCATTTTGGACTCTTTTGTTGACTGTGAGGGCTACTCCGTTTCTACTAAGGGAGTCTTGCCCACAGTACTAGATACAATGGTCATCTGAGTTAATTTCACCCATTCCGGCCCATTTTCGTTTACTGAATCCTAAAATTTCACTGTTCTCTCTTGCCATCTCCTGTTTGACCACTTCCAATTTACCTGGATGTGTGGACCTAACATTCCAGGTTTCTATTGCAATATTGTTCTTTACAGCATCAGAATTTACTTTCACCACCAGACACATCCACACCTGGCTGTTTCCACTTTGGCTCATCCTCTTTATTCCTTCTGGGGCTATTACTCCGCTCTTCTCCAGTAGCATATTGGGCGCCGAGCAAAATGGGGAGTTCATCTTTCAGTGTCATAGTTTTGGCTTTTCATATTGCTCATGGGGTTCTCAATGCAACAATCCTCAAGTGGCTTTCCGTTCCTTCAGGGACCACCTTTTGTCAGAATTCTTCACCATGACCCGTCCATCTTGGGTGCCCTACACTGCATGGCTAATAGTTTCATTGATTTAGACAAGGCTGTGATTCATGTAATCAGTTTGGTAAGTTTTCCGTGATTGTGCTTTCCATAAAGAGAACTTTACCTCCCCAAACTATATATTTACATTCCAAAAGGGAAGGAAACCTGGAACCTTGGGTGTATACCAGGATATATAAACCTGGAGACACTTGACTTACAGTTCGTCTAGAGACCACTACTTACTTCCCACAAGGGAACTTCCCTTTCTCTACCCTAGGAGAATTTGTTTGCATAAGGGAGAATCATTTCTCTTCTCAGGAAGGAAGGATGTTAACTGGACAGCATGTGTATTGAATCCCTGATTCTTAATTTCATGGCTTCTCTCCTGTTATGTGACACCCAAACACACCAGCTTGTCCATATAGCATCACCCCAGAAGAAGGTAGAAATTGTTGTGTAGTGAACTGACACAAGTATTACTGTCAGTAATAACAATCTGTCTTGATCCAGAAACCTCATGTTTGAATTGATGGTAACATAAACAAATATAGACATTAAAAACTTAATCTTCTTTTTCATGAAAATCATGCCATTTTATTTACTACAGGGATAGTGAATAATTTTATTATCATTTCTTTTGTTTTTTTCTGGTATCGTTCTTCAAACACATAGAAAAGGGACATTTGAATCAGGGCAAACTTGAGTGCTCATGGGTTCCAGCTATATGTCAGGTTCCCCCTGGTTACTCTGAGAGCTGAAAAGAATAAATTTCTGCCACTTGTAGTCTGCGTGCCACATCTAGATGAGTGCCAGCACACTGGCTGTAATCTTGGCTATAGACACTCATCTCGAATCGTATTTATTTTCCCTTGTCGTATGGAAATTTCATAGCTCACGTCTTTGTTGTTATTGTCATTTTTCTTTGTGACACCAGATTCTTGAAGCAATCCATCCAGACCAAATGCTTTCCCATGGACAGAGTTATGTGTGTTCTCAGTCTGCTGTCTCCTGCCACAACTACAGTGCAGCCCTTGTTGATACATCCCTCAAAATGTATTGTACCAGTAGTGGCCACCGCTTTCCCCTTGAGTTTCTTCCTTTCTCCCTTCAGTCATTTCTACTTTGTTTCTTGTGTGTGTGTCCATGTCCATCTGTCTCTCTTTCTTGGGCAGAAAGTCAGAGCATCAAAGATCAGAGGAGAAGCATTAAACTTTAAGACAGGCATAGACAGCATTCTTCCCCCCTCAAGAAACTGACCATCACATGAAAGGATGACTTTCCTGTATTTTAGGAGAAATAGACTGAATGGTTCTAAACGAGGAAGAGAAAGTGAAGAGGAACATGGTAATTTTCCTGCTTTGATTAGTTTTTAAGCATTAGTAGACAAAAAACACAGAGAAGGGATGGGGATGTAGCTCTTCAAACATTCTTTTATCCCAGTAAAATTATTCAATGAGTAGTTCCCTTATTTATTCTCTTCAAAACTACTTGACTGGAAGAATTCATATGGACCACCATCCTACCAATGTGGAGCTCCAGGTTCTTAACATCTCAGTGTTTCAAATAA
The DNA here is from genome assembly GCF_963930625.1 of Muntiacus reevesi. Lineage (NCBI taxonomy): Eukaryota > Metazoa > Chordata > Mammalia > Artiodactyla > Cervidae > Muntiacus > Muntiacus reevesi. The sequence continues at coordinate 174,578 of NW_027077820.1, read as the reverse complement.
TCTAAATGTGGTATATATTTTGGCATGTTGTTTTTCCAACTACTTTGAAGCATAAATATTTCTAGTTGACATTCTACTATGCCTAAAATTAAATGTTAACTGATTTTATGCTCTGTAGGAAGGGTCTTGGAGGGTCTTAAAGAATTTTAATTTGTCACAATTTGTTTTGAAAGAATCCAGAATTGTACTTGAGTTATATCCCAATTTTCCAAGTATTGAATGAAGTATTTTAAAATCAAAATGCAGTCTTATTATTTTAAAATGTGTCCTCATCAAATTAAGAATAGATAATTTAATGATTCTGCTTAGTGTTGGTGGGGAATACGTGTAACTCTATGGCTGATTCATATCAATGTATGACAAAACCCACTGAAATGTTGTGAAGTAATTAGCCTCCAACTAATAAAAAAAAAAATTTTTTTTAATTTTTTTGAATGTCTTCAATATTAGAATTGGGGAGGACAATCTGTTAACAAAGAAAAAGAAGTTGTAATTATTTTATAGTAAGCATTTTTTCAGGTATATTTATTAAGTTACTACTCTGAGAAAGGCAGTATGCTAGCTCGTCTGGTATATCAAAATGAATATATAAGTCAAAAGGGAAATATGGGCTTCTCAGATGACTCAGTGGTAAAAAATCTGCCTGCCAATGCAGGAGATTCAGGAGATGCAGATTCGATGCTTGGGTCAGGAATATTCCCTGGAGAAAGGAATGATTATTCCCCTGAGTATTCTTGTCTGGAAAATCCCGTAGACAGAGGAGACTGGTGAGATACAGTCCATGGGGTCACAAAGAGTTGGACTAGACTGAGCACACATGTATGCAAAAGAGAAATATAATCTCAAATTATTTATTGAAAAACTACTTTGTGTGTGTTGTTACTTAATCTTAAGTTTATTTGAAGAAACTAAATATACACAAAGAATTCATATCCATTTAAAGTCACATAGGGGATTCCATGGCAGGATTTTGGCTGCTTTAAAATCAGGTCATGATGGAGAATTTTGACAAAATGTGGCCCACTGGAGAAGAGAATAGCAAACCACTTCAGTATTCTTGCCTTGAGAACCCCATGAACAGTATGAAAAGGCAAAAAGATAGGACACTGAAAGATGAACTCCCCAAGTTGGTAGACGCCCAGTATGCTACTAGAGATCAGTGGAGAAATAACTCCAGAAGAATGAAGAGATGGAGCCACAGCAAAAACAACACCCAGTTGCGAATGTGACTCATGATGGAAGTCAAGTCCGATGCTGTGAAGGGTAATGCTGCATAGGAACCTGGAATGTTAGGTCCACGAATCAAGGCAAATTGGAAGTGGTCAAACAGGAGATGGCAAGAGTGAACACTGACATTTTAGGAATCAGTGAACTAAAACAGACTGGAATGGGGTAATTTAACTCAGATGACAATTCTACCTACTACTGTGGGCAAGAATCCCTTAGAAGAAATGGAGTAGCCATCACAGTCAACAAGAAAGTCCAAAATGCAGGACTTGGATGTAATCTCAAAAACAACAAAATGATTTTGTTCCTTTCCAAGGCAAACCATTCAGTATCATGGTAATCCAAGTCTACGTCCCAACCAGTAATGCTGAAGAAGTTGAAGTTAAACAATTCTATGAAAACCTACAAGACTTTCAGGAACTAATACCCAAAAAAGATGTCCTTTTAATTATAGGGGACTGGAGTGCAAAAGTAGGAAGTCAAGAGATATCTAGAGTAACAGACAAGTTCGGCTTGGGTGTACAAAATGAAGCAGGCTAGTGGAGTTTTGTCAAGCGAACACACTGGTCATAACAAACACCCTCTTCCAACAAGACAAGAGGAGAGTCTACACATGGACATCACCAGGTGGTCAAAACTGAAATCAGATTGATTACATTCTTTGCAGCCAGAGATGGAGAAGCTCTTGTTAGCAAAAACAAGACCCGGAGCTTACTGTGGCTCAGATCATGAACTGCTTAATTCCAAATTCAGATTTAAATTAAAGAAAGTAGGGAAAACCTCTAGAACATTCAGGTAGGACCTAAATCAAATCCCTTAAAATTATACATTGGAAGTGAGAAGTAGATGCAAGGAATTAGATCTGATAGACAAGAGTACCTGAAGAACTATGGATGGAGGTTCTTGACATTGTACAGGAGGCAGGGATCAAGAACTTCCCCAAGGAAAAGAAATGCAAAAAGGCAAAATGGTTGTCTGAGGAGGCCTTACAAATAGCTGTGAAAAGAAGAGATGCAAAAGGCAAAGGAGAAAAGGAAAAATATCCCCATTTGAATGCAGACTTCCAAAGAATAGCAAGGAGAGATAAGAAAGCCTTCTTCAGTGATCAGTGCAAAGAAATAGAGGAAAACAATTGAATGGGAAAGACTATAGATCTCTTCAAGAAAATGAGAGCTACCAAGGGAATGTTTTGTGCAGAGATGGACACAAGAAAGGACAAAAATTCCATGGACCTACAGACACAGAAGATATTAATAAGAGGTGGCAACAATACACAGAAGAGCTATACAAAAACATCTTCATGACCCAGATAATCAGAATGGTGTGATCACTCACCTAGGGCCAGACATCCTGGGGTGTGATGTGAAGTGGGCCTTAGGAAGCGTCATTATGAACAAAGCTAGTGGAGGTGATGGAATTCCAGTTGAGCTATTTCAAATCCTAAAAGATGATGCTGTGAAAGTGTTGCACTCAATATGCCAGCAAGTTTGGAAAACTCAGCAGTGGCCACAGGACTGGAAAAGGTTAGTTTTCATTCCAATCCCACAAAATGCTGACAGCCACACAATTGCACTCAGCTCATATGCTAGCAAAGAAATGCTCAAAATTCTCCAAGCCAGGCTTTAACACTACATGAACCTTGAACTTCCAGATGTTCCATCTGGATTTATAAAAGGAACAGGAACCAGGGACCAAATTGCCAACATCCGCTGAATCATCGAAAAAACAAGAGTTCCAGAAAAACATCTATTTCTGCTTTACTGACTGCACCAAAGCCTTTGACTATTTGGATCACAACAAACTGTGGAAAACTCTTAAAGAGATGGGAATACCAGACCACCTGACCTGCCTCCTGAGACGTCTCTATGCAGCTCAGGAAGCAACAGTTAGACCTGGACATGGAAAAAAAGACTGGCTCCAAATTGGGAAAGGAGTACATCGAGGCTATATATAGTCACTCTATTTATTGAACTTATATGCAGAGTACATCATGAGAAACACTGGGCTGGATGAAGCACAAGCTGGAATCAAGATCGCTGGGAGAAATATCAATAACCTCAGATATGCAGACGACACCACACTTATTGCAGAAAGTGAAGAAGAACTAAAGAGCCTCTTGATGAAAGTGTAGAGTAGAGTGAAAATGTTGGTGTAAAACTCAACATTCAGAAAACTAAGATCATGGCATCTGGTTCCATCACTTCATGGCAAATAGTTGGGGAAACAATGGAAACAGTGAGAGACTTTATTTTGGGGGGCTCCAAATTCACTGCAGATGGTGATTGCAGCCATGAAATTAAAAGATGCTTACTCCTTGGAAGAAAAGCTATGACCAACCTAATAAGCATATTAAAAAGCAGAGACATTACTTTGCCAACAAAGTTTCCTCTAGCCAAAGCTATGCTTTTTTCCCATCAGTTCAGTTTAGTTTAATCAGTCGGTTATGTCTGACCTACTCTTTGTGACCCCATGAACTTCAGCGCGCCAGGCCTCCCTGTCCATCACCAACTCCCGGAGTCCACTCAAACCCATGTCCATCGAGTCAGTGATGTCATCCAACCATCTCATCCTCTGTCGTTCCCTTCTCCTGCCCTCAATCTTTCCCAGCATCAGGGTCTTTTCCAATGAATCAGCTCTTCGCAGACATGTATGGATGTGAAAGTTGGACTATAAAGAAAGCCGAGCACTGAAGAATTGCTGCTTTTGAACTGTGGTGTTGGATAAGACTCTTGAGAGTCCCTTGGACTGCAAGGAGATCCAACCAGTCCATCCTGAAGGTAATCAGCCCTGAATAGTCATTGGAAAGACTGATGCTGTAGCTGAAACTCCAATACTTTGGCCACCTGATGCGAAGAACTGACTCATTGGAAAAGACCCTGATGCTGGGAAAGATTGAAGGCGGGAGGAGAAGAGGATGACAGAAGGTGAGATGGCTGGATGCCATCACTGATTCAATGGACATGAGTTTGAGGGAACTCCGGTGGTTGGTGGTGGACAGGGAGGCCTGGTTGCTGCAGTCGGTTGGTTCGCCAAGAGTCAGACATGACTGAGCGACTGCACTGAACTGAACTGACAATTCCTAATGAGGTAATTGTTATGGGAGTAGGAGACCACAGGGACCACAGGCGCCAGTGAAGCCTTTGTATGGAGGAAATAAAATTAATTAGACTTGAATAGGCTGAAAGGGCGGAGACAATCCAAAGAGTGCTGAGACTGATGTGAGAACAGAATTTTAAAAGCTCATTTGGAAACTTGCTGTGAGTAGAGGAATGAAAGTGGGAAATGGGGGACAGATTGACCTTGAATGAATGAAAGAGTCTTGCTGGAGTGACTAATGGATAGAGTTTGCTTCCTGATGTTGACTGTTTTTAGAAAGGATGAGCCAAAATTCCAAAGAAAGAAAAATGTGGGCTTGATGCATCTATCTTTTAGGGATCATGGCTGCTGGAAATAATTAATTAAAAGTAAATTTTTATTCAAGCAATTTTGCATTTCAGCTTTTCTTCTATTTTCTACTTTAATATGATGCTAATAAATCCCACCTTCATTTAATTCTTTCTGTAGCAGCTCCCTCTTTCGTGTATTCTTTTAATATTGATTCCATGAGCCACTCCTAATACCAGTTGAAAGATTTGAAAAGGAATAATTGGCTAAAGGCAGAATTAATGAAAGAGTATATTAAATAATCCCAGAAAGTAGTGATTACAGAGGTTGGAATATCTGGACAGCTTGAAATCCACAAAGATGATTTCAACATTTCATTTTTTACTGTGTGCCAGTTTAAAAAGTCTTCTATAGGTATTTACCTCTAATTTTCGTTAAACATTAAACCTTTTTTTTGTTCTAGATATTCCTTCCTAATCCTTTTTTATATTTCATTCCATTTTCTCCTCAATGCTTTAGTTTCTACTCCATACCTTTTCTAAATTTTCTAAATTGGAAATATTTAGTATTAGCCACTTCTGTAATTTCCTCCTGTTTCCCCTTTGACTTCCTTGTGTATGAAGTTTTTAATTAAGTTTCTTTTTCTCTCATCATTTTCTTTTGTTTGCAATTTTTAAATGTCTATTCCTGGTTATTTTTTCTGAGACAGTAAATTAAGTGAAAGTCTTTCTCTTAAAGGGAAGGCTCTTTATAATCTAAAATACACAAATACATTAGAAAATTATTAATACTGTATACATTCTCTTGATACTAAGAGCATGAGTATTATAGTGAGAAAAATTATACACAGTCATATATTATACTATTATTCTAGCAGATGTATATAGTTTTCATTAGACTGTTCTACCCATATCTTAAGCATTTGGTTCCATGATCCTCAACTGGGGGCAAGACTTGTTGCAAACAAATATCCCCTTTTTAATAAATTAATGCTAAGCCCTCTTTGCTCTTTGGGAATGTAGTTTTGTTCAGAAAGGAAATTGACCTTGTTTATTGCTTTCTTTCTTTTGCTGCCCCGAGTGGATTTTCATGCTTGTGAAAATGAGATACTGGCAGGGGCCAGATTAAAAGGAGGAGGATATTGGGCCCATTTCCTCCTCTGACTCTGCCAAACCAACTGCACTCTTATAAGTAACCGTCCTGCTCTTCCAGGCTTGAGCCTCTCCTGTGCAGAAAATTAAGACAGCATCTGAGGAGGTCTAGGACAAGGACAACCGTCCACCAGGGACCAAGCTAAGATTGGCAGACCAATTTTCACTTGTGAACAATGCCAGAATTCAACCCATACTTCTCCCATGGTGAAGCACTGTAGCATGTCATTAACCCACTGAGCCACTTAGCAGCTTCTCTCTGCTTGCTGTCTTGTGAATTAACATCTCAGCTGCCACCACACAAGACCCCGGGTTGATTTCTTTTAGGAGTGTGGCTGAATGAATAGCAGTTCTCTGTAACAAGTGATCAGGGCATAGCACTTTCAAATTTTCAACTGAAAGCAATAGCAATTTGCCATTCAGTCCTATCTTGTCATCATCATTAGGTTGGGAAATCGCAATCCTAAGGCTCCTTGCAATGTGCTGTCAACCTGATATCTTGTAATTTTAATATGTCTCTGGTTAATAATTAATTACTTTAACTCAGTAGGTGGGATCTGAATTTGGCTTCGAAAAAGAAATCCCTCTGAGCTGAAATATTCTTTGAGACTCCAACATCTTATGAAGTTCCCCCTCAATCAGCCTCCTTGCCTTCTTATTTAAATGATCTGCCATATAATAAAATCTGCATCAAAAGCTCCAAGCTTAAAATATACAACAAAAAGCTGCTTCTGGGTGAAGAGTTTGGATCTAAATCAAAACGTTTCTGTGTGCTGGCCATTATCACATGCAGTTAACTGCTGGGAAATACTGATGTTCAAAAGATATGGGGGAAAAAGGCATCTGCTTTCTCACGCTGGTGTATATTTGTCGTCTTGATAAAAACGCAAGGCAGCATATGCAGAACTTGTGCGGAAACGCCATTCACAGGTCATTCCTTTGTATTTGAATAATTTCTTTCCAGGTGCTGGAATGAATAGCAGACTCGGGGAGGGTTTGAGCACCTCCCTGTCTTAAGTTCTTCCATGACCATATTTTAGTGTCTCATTCATTTTTTGATCAAAGTAAACCACTTTGTCAGGTCTTCAGAATGAAGGTACTGTCCCTTGACTTTCCTGGATCATAAGCTATAATGTAGAAAGGTTTCTCACATTTTTGTCTGATGAATTACTGAAAATATAGCCAAGGTAAGAACTTACTAACTCTTTCTCTCAGCCCAGATATTTGGTCTACTACATTTAACAAGTGGAAGGATATGTGGGTAAATTAAACGATGCCTACCATAAATCAAGCCTGTGATAAATCTGAGTGATATTTCCACTTGCAGGTTCCAACTGTGCTCTGCATTCCCATAATATTAGGTGCACTGGCTGCTTGCTCTCATATATACCTGCCCAATGTTGAAATTCAGGAACTCTGAGCATTATTTTATTTCTATCAAGAAAAGCTTAAGACTTTTCAAAAGTTATTCTGGAACGATACAAAATCCTTAAAAAGTCTACAGCATATTGAAAACAGAAAAAAAGTCTATATGTAAATGCCTATGTGATATTATACCCAGAGATGGTCCCAAGGCTTAATCTCATATTCAGTTACAATTAAGTACTAGTGATGTGCTTGAGGATCCACGTTGAGGCGGACAGGCTATGACCAGCCTCTGAAAGTGCAAGTTCATTGGTAAACCAATGGTGTTTGTTATTTAGTAGAAGGTGGAACTATAGCTCATACCCCACAGCCTTCACTCGGACCCTAGGAAACTGCTTGTGATAGACCTGTGGTGAAGTGCATATGGTAACCAGCTGGCAAAAAGAGAATTTCAAAGTCTCAATACATATTTTTTTTCTTAAATTCGTCAATACCTCCCCTCAACCAAGTCTTCTCAAATCTCAAAGACCCTTCAGAGGTAGCCAAATTGTTCTTTTTCTGCAAGAGGCACTTTTATGACTACGTATATTCTTTTTTTTTTTTTTAATAAAGATATATTAAACATTAAAATATCTACATTAAACATTACATTAAAGTATCTTATGAACTCTGGTAAGAAACATGATTCATCATCATCCTAAAAATGCTGACATAAATATGACAGTAGTGATGATAAAAAAGATTAAGATGAAATTTCTTCTATAGAATTCCTTTACATATTTGATCTGTTGAGAAAAGATTAGAGATCAATTAGAATTACTCTGAGATTTAATTTATGACAATTTAACATTTTAATATCTTTGAACTTTAATTTTGTGAACAAAGTTTTAATTATACTGTTTGATCAATTTGCATTTATTGAACATCTACTATATAGCAAGTACTATACCAGGCTCCCACAAAAAGCTTAAAAGAAATGACCCCTGAAATCTTAACTCACATTAAAACATCCCACAAAGTAATTGACAAAGGCATAATATGGGGGGAAAAGTTTTCTACAATGGAATATTACTCAGCCATAAAAATAATGAAATAATGCCATTTTCAGTAACATGGACGGACTAGAATTTGTCACACGAAGTGAGGTAAGCCAGACAGACAAAGACAAAAAGTCATGTGATATTGCTTATATGTGGGGTCTAAAAAGAAGTGATACAAATGAACTAACTTACAAAACGGAAGTAGAACCACAGGCATAGACAACAAACTTTTGGTTACCACAGGAGAAAGTCGGGGGATAACTTAGGAGTTTGGGATTAACATATACACACTACTATTTAAAAAAAAATACTGCTAAGCATCTTTTGCAGCACAAATACTGCCAAGATAATAACAAGAGGATATAACACAAGAAAATTAAATGCCTTTTTAAGTGGAAAAATTCAGAGAACTCACAGTAGCATATAAACTCTACACAGGGCTATTATGTTTTCTCCTGCAACGTATAATTTTTACAATGTGTACAAACCCACAAGTGATAGTTTAAGGCAGAGAAGCTGCTTCCAAAATGAGAATAGTAAACTGAACTGAGATTTACTACTTTGGTAGTCATAATGCTGAGGTTAATGCTGCCTGGGATGAAAGGAGTGTGCTCAGTGAACCTTCCAGGATACCCAGGATGCAACGCGGCTTTTTACAAGAATGTGCACAGTGCCTCTGATGCTAGGAAAAGACAGACTCACACCACGTGCTTTACCTATTGGCGCTGACACATTTACTGTTTTCCCAAGCACTCCATATTTATAAATACAAATGGTTTACAAGAAGACTCTCAATTAAATAAAACATTTCCTATCTGGAAGAGTAAATACTACAAACAATCTGAAGCCTTAACTCAAATGGGGACAAGCAGAGGTTACTTGCTGCAGTAGCAGCTAGAATTCTGGGGAGAGGCTCCAGAGCAAAACAGGAATACATGAAGAAGGCAGGAAATAGTAGGAAGGCAAAGAAAGGGATGTGGAGAGGTACTGAAATTCCATGGATGAGGCTGTACTGTTAGCTCTTCCTACTTCCCTGTTCTCTGACAAAGCCCTGCATGCGATGCAAGGCCCAGCAGAGATTTGGTGCTGCCAGGCTGCTCCAGCCACTGTGGCCTCATCTTTTCTCTGCCATCACTGTGGCCCTCACCCAGATTCCTTTCTTGTCAAACTTGTATCCAATCACCCAAGCCCTGTGAGTCTATGACCTCTTGGTCAAACTGTCTGTTACCCAGGACACAAATAGATTGAGGGTGTCAGATAACATGGTAATTTGGTGAGGGAGGAGACAGTTGGAGCACAGTAATGCCCCTTTCCCCCACCATATGCATCCTTTAAAGTATCAATAAATGTCCTTTATCCATCTATGTTTCTCTGTATCTCCAAGTCACCAGAGGGCAATTGAGTGTGATTCCTATCTTTTAAAAAATTCATTTCCTTTGATCTGTTCATTCTCTCTGGGAAGCTAATGGCTAGAACATTTGAGTCAATTCTCTTTGTCTTGGGGGAAGAGGAGTAACACAAAGCTGGGTGATGATAAAGTGGGCTGTATTGCTCGATGGGCATCACAAAGAATGTCGTGTGCGCTGAAGTTAGAGCTGTGACACTGCATGAAGCAATGGACATCCTGCAACCACATCTTAAATTCAAAACCATTTCTTCTGGAGCTGATTAGTACCCAACTAATACATACACATAATAATACTCCCACATGCTTGATGCCTGCTGACTCTCTGAAAAACCTTGTTCACCCGTGTCTCAGCTGCCACCCTCCCCCACCCCTGGAAACTCTCGGGATCACTATGAACACACTGAAGGAGAAGCAGTGGCCTTTCACGAAGCTAGGACACGACCGTGAGAGTAATGGAATGATGCAGGGTTCACCCCAGACACCCAAACCACCACAGCCACTTTATCACACACCCAGACACAAAGATTTGGGTGAATGCTCTCAGTAAAAATTATGAGCTCATACGGTGGAGGTGGGGAGGGGAGGGAAGTTTACCTGTTCAAAAAATATTTTCTGAGAGGTTATTATGGGTCAGGCACTCTATTTTGAGTAAAGCAGCTATTTTATATAGAAATAAACCAATCTTCTTAAGAGGTTCAAGAACTGTTGTGCACGTTGGTTGGCGATTCCTGAAAGCTTTTGTAACATCACATCTTTCTCCTGCTTGTACCCACTTTATCTCTTTCCTTGAATCGGGGAGAGAGAAAGGAGTCAGAGAGGCAGAGACAGACATACAGAAAGGGAATCACCTTTGCATTCAGGGATTTGCTAACGTTTTCAGGTGAGGGCACAAGAACTCAGGAGGTGCACCGCTTCTCCAGCTCTTGTTATCTTCTTGCAAGTTCTGTACATTGGACTGGGCACGTGGATCTAACACGCAAGTCAGTACCCTTGTAACTTTCTATCATGTATGTTTAAAGAAACAAGAGGTCTGAGTAGGAAAACGGCAGGACCGGGCGAGTGCGGCTTGCGGTGGGACCTGAACTTGGGATTTCAGCCCGAAACCTCTGGCCAGGGCTTGCGCGGTTTCAAGACTCGGGACCGGACACCCGCCCCTTGCGCCGCCCACTGCACGCCTCCACTCGGGCCCAGCTCCCGCTCAGCTCCCGCTCAGCTCCCTGCACACCCAGCCCTGCCTCCGGGGTCCACCTGGAGGCGCCGGAGCTGGGGCTTGATCTCCGGAATCAACCGCTCAGCCTGGGCGGTCCAGATCCCCTGGGCTGCGGCTCCTCCTGGAACCGTAGCTGCTCCCACTAACCTTTGGAAGAGAGAAAAAACTGTTCCAGACCTTTCTGTGTACCTCAAGTGTGGGAGGAAAGGACGTGAGCTTGTGTTAGAAGGTGTAGACATTGGGCTCCTCAAGGAGAGAGACTGATCCGGGAACTCTGAGCCCTGCAGCCCCCACTAGACCCCGGCCGCCGGCAGCCGTCCTTGGGGAAGTGGCCGCCAGGAGGGTCGGTGCGTCGGACCGGTAACATGGCCGAGGCAGCACTGGACGCCGAGCTCGCTATAGGTGCTCTTTCCCAGGATCTGATAGATGATTCATTTTTATACGTAATGTTTTACCCCACTCTATAGCTCCGACTGGTTAATGTTCAACCCCGGGGCTTCGAGGGGCAGCTTGGAGGGAGGCAGCCAGGGAAGACCCATTCAAGGAATTGGCCGCTTGGGAGGAAGGCGAAGAAGCCCCAGAGAGGGTGAGGGGGATGCGGTGTGGCGGGGTCGGGGGGCTCTCCTCCGGCCAGGGCCTCGCTAAGCCGCCTCCCAGAGGGCAGACAAGCAGGCGGATCCGCGGTCAGAGCCCAGCGCGCGTCCCTGGAAGCGCAGCCGGGAGGCCGCGCCCTGGCCGGCCCGACCGCCCACGACGCCGCCGCCCAGGCCCTGAGCGGCGCGTGCAGGGGCGGCGGGCGCTTCGGCCCAGCGGGACTCTGAGGGCAAAGCTGCGGCTCCCGGGCCGCCTGGGTCCGACGCTCGCCCCGGGCGGCAGGCAGGCTAGGCACGCCGCGGGAGGCGGGGTGGGGGTGGGGGGCGGCGGCAGCTGCGGATTAGATTCCGGTTTTGTTGTCGGGAGGGAGCCGAGAAGAGTCCCCGGAGGTGCGTAGGTTGCCCTCTGGGCCGCCGCTTCTCCGGGTGCCTCTGAAAATACCGTCAGGGTCGTGCGAGGCGGCACGTCTGGCCACCGCCCTTCTCCCACGTCGCCGGCCAAAAAAGTGGAACATCAAGATAAAGCAGCTGTTGTGGTCAATAGCAAGTGGTGCCGGAGCCACAGTTCGGGCGGCAGGGAGGCCCAGGGTGATGCCGCCCCCCGGCGCGCGTTCGGGTGGAGCGGCGGCTCCGCGGGTCCCCCGCAGGGCTGGGCCGCGTGGCCCTGCAGAATCCAGGGGTCCAGAAGGCCCGGGCCAGCTGTCCAGGCTGGCACTCCGGGCGCGGGGCGCTTGAGGCAAGCAGGCTCCGGGCTGGGGAGGGGAGCTTCGCGCCGGGAGCTGCAGCCCTGAATTTGCAGACCGGAGTTTTTCGCCCCTGTCGGAGAATCTGACAACCAAGATCCTGCCTCATCAGATAAGAGTGGCTCCTGTGATTTCACGGGTTTTAGGCTGGGGTGGAGGCATTGAGGTTAGGAGAGCCCTGTGAATGAACATCCCCCGGAGGCCCAGCGCCCGCCTAAGAAGGGTTTTATTTTACTTTCTTTTGTTGGATATTATCTTATTTCCTAACAAAGTGACCTGTCCTCTGTCGCCCTGGGCTCTGGCAGTTGGCAAATCCCTTTCTGTGGCGCTGGGGACAGCCGGCAGGGTCTCCACCTCTGCCGTGCCCACATGCAGGGGTGTATCAGTCAGACTCACGGTCCATCCAACACGGGCGGCCGCGTGAAGTGACATTGGAGAAGGCTGTGCCAGTTCATCCGGGAGGACCGAGAAAGACGCCATCAAGTTGCATCTGGGTGCAGTAACCCCACCCAGATATCCGCCCAGAGAAGCAGGGTTGAGTGGGCTGGGTTGTTGATACTAACCAGAACGGAGAAAGGGCCCCCAAACCAGGTTACCATTAGTCGTGGTTCCAAGTCACGTTCCATATGCTGTTCCACCGACTTTTCAGGGACAGCACAAATGACTCCAGGTCTCATCTCCCCAAAGGAACGAAGATAAAGCTTCCTGCCCAGGACTGCCTGCAGGGGGGACTGCGGTAATAAATGTTGACCTGCAGCAAAAATCGATTGAGTGGGACCGAGGTGGTGGCAGTAACGATGGTTGGGGGAGTGGGGGGAGACCCGCGTGGAAGCGGGAGGGGCGAGGGAACCGACTCCGGCAGCTTGGGAACTAGACTTTTCTCACTTGAAGGGAAAAGGAGGTGCAGAAAGGGGCTGAAAGGCGAGCCAGGGTGGGTTGGGAAAGCGAGGTGAGGAGGGTCATTCTCCCTTCTGGGAGTCCTGGGAAAGGTCGACTACGTATATTCTTAAACTGTAATCAGACTGAAGTATTTGGGTTTTTTAATTTTTCTGTGTAAGGTTTAATGTTTGAGGCTATTAATTCATAGCTAGATTTCCAGACAATAAAATATACTATCAATAGGGCAGTGGTGTGTCTCCACTAGGGGCTCAAAATCAAAGCTCAAAGACTTCAGCTAAAAATATGGTTAGGGTGGAGAGGGAGGTGGGAGGGGGGATCGGGATGGGGAATACATGTAACTCCATGGCTGATTCATGTCAATGTATGACAAAACCCACTGCAATGTTGTGAAGTAATTAGCCTCCAACTAATAAAAAAAAAAAAAAAAAAAAAAAAAAAAAAAGATACTCCTCATACATCATAAAAGAAAAAAAGATGGTTGGGGGATGAGAGAAGTGATGAACTGGAGCTACCTTATATCAGTCTTTGAAAGCAGATTGTTAAATTCTCAGTACTCTCGTGAGCAAGTTGTTGCACAAAGCCATTACTAAAATTGTATAAACTTACAGTTAAATAATCTTAAAAGCAAAAGAAATGCATTCTTAAAATTCATCAATTCCTGATTTAACTACAATTTGCTATTATCTGTGCTGCGAAGTTACTTATAGGATTTATAACTATATAGTAAAAATAGAAACAGCAATGTGTGGATTTGCAGGTCTTTCCTGCTCTGACTTCAGTGATTATCACATTGGTGTCTTGTAGTTTGCATGATGTAGGCATTTACATCACAATAGTTGTCAAATGCTAAAATAAGAGCATGATCTATGAGGTTAGCTGCCTAGATCATGGAGCAACAAACTTTTCTGTAAAAGGCCAGATAGTATATATTAACAGCATGTAGAACTTTAAATATATACTTTATAGTTTATATGCAACTAGAGAATAATGACTGACCTTTAGGTTGATAATTATTGAAACACTTTTCTATGTGTATGTGTTTAAATATTCTATAATCAAACAGAAATAAAAGGAATGCAGACTCTAATGCTATAGTACAGTTAGGCTTCTTAAAATTCTCTCATCTTGAGAAAGGATTTTCTTTAACTAGAGGCAACTTTTTAAATAATGTTCAAACCAATTTGTTAGGCAGCCATAAAATATATGTCTAGTTCGTTAATTCTACTTTCTTCCAAAATTTTTTATACCTTATCCTCTTTCCTCCTTTCCCATGCTTACTCTCAGGTTATAACATTTAGAGCAATCAGAAGAGATTTTCATTGGCATCTGTCCCCATATTCCCCACCTACTCTTCCTTCCATGTTTCTAAATACAGTTCCTCAACTTGTAGCCTAGATAATCAAACCCCTTATGTCTACTCAGAGACATTTTCCCATCAGTTTTCTCCTTTCTTTCTTATATTATCATCTTCCCTCTCTTCTTGATTACTCTTGTGCTATTATTTCTCTCATCTTAAACAAGAACTTCTCTTTTTTATATTTTTTAAATCGAAATATAGTTAATTTACAATATTGTGCTAGTTTTAGGTATAGCAAAGTGATTCAATTCTGTATATCCTTCAGATTATTTTGCATTACAGGTCATTACAAGATACTGAATATAGTATCCCCTACTAAGCAAAGTAAGTCAGGACAAAGACAAATATTATATGATAGCACTTTTATGTGGAATCTAAAAAGATAATGCAAATGAATCCGTGTATGAAACAGAAACAGATTCACAGACGTAGAAAACAAATTTATGGTTTGTTTTATGTTTATCAAAGGGGAAAGGGATGGGGGAGTGATCAACCAGGAGTTTGAGAATAACAGATAACAGACTACTGTGCATAAACAAGAACTTCTCTTAACCACACTTCCCCTGCCAGCTGCCATCACATTTCTTTGCTCCCCTTTATACTAAGACTCTTAAAAAGAGATGACTGTATGGGTTTCTCCAACTTCTATTAATATATTACCAGTCTCCACTACTCCACCAAAAAAAAATGATATTATGGAGCTTACACATAACCTTCATTACAGCTAGATGAGTGGCTGGTTTGGGGTTCTCATGCCATTTAGTCTCACTGTATGACTTGACAGTGTTGATCACACCATCTTCCATGATTAGATGGTCTCATTTAGCTTATAAGTCACCACACAGTTTGCTTTCTCCTGCCACCTCACTCATTATTCTTTTCCCCGTCTCCTTTGCTGGCTTCTCCTTATCTCTTTGATTCTCATTGCTGTGGTCCTGAGTTCAAAATTTGATGTTCTGATTCTTTACTTACATTCACTCCCTTTAAGATCTCATCCAAATACTGGCTTAAATATCACCTACATGCTGACAGTATCCAAATTTATGTCTTTAATAGTCACCCAAATAAGAAAATGATTTAAAAAATAAATCTACATTTCATTGAAAATTTTATTATGTCTTTTCACAGCAAAATTAAGTTTCTCAGGTAAGAATTTAGTCATTCATTAAAGATTTGGGTGTATTTTCTGTGTACCTAGTGGCTGGAAGTCAGAGAAGGGAGATCAGAAAAAATTTAAATTATTGGGGAAGACATGATTACAGAAAAATTATATGTCTTAGGTATTTGACAAGCAACAGTCTATGTAGGAGAGCCTTACGGTGCCCTTAAAAATAGGAGTGTTAGAGCCTGAATTAGAGAAACAAGGACAAAATGAATCTCTAAAGTCATTTCATCTGTCATCTCTCAATTCCTCTGGAGAAACTTCTGATTGCAATAGTTTTCAATGACTCAAGGGTTAGAAGTTCAAATACTTTTCTTGTAATGTTATGTCACAGTTATAAGTGACATAATCATTCATTTAATTTTAAAGCTCTCTTCAAAGTCTTTACATTACATTTTGCTAGAGAGTCTTATTTATCCCATAGTCAACTACTGCAAAAAAATAAAATAATAATAAGATCTCACTGGGAAACATTTTTTCAATCTTAAATAGGTTAGGACTAAATCTGAATACAGGAGTTATTTGATAGTCTAAATGAAGAGTGGAGTTGATTGTTTCAAGGTACTATCTATAATTGAAAATGGAGGCTGATACTAATACTGAAACAATTTTAATAAAAGTTCTTCTACTTGTAAATTCTTTAGTGGGATATTTTCCCCTTACCATACATTTGTTATCTCTTTGGGATACTGGTCAGACAAGTTCTAAACAGGATACCCACATTTAACCACATATCATTAGATCTTATACACTGTAAGAGATTTGTTGGATACCAAGCCACTTAGCAAGCGTGTGGTCAGCCAAGCTGAATCACTGAAGATACTGTTGGTAAGCACCAGGCCATTGTGGTCTGGGGACGGTTATTTAGGCTTTGGCTCTCCATTCCTAATCTCTTGGAGAAGTGTTTACCTTCTCTGTTTACACTTCTAGTTCTACACCAAGTTGTGGCTTGCATTTTAGATTTTAGTGTCTTCTGGAAATCGGTTGGTTTATCTTTTTCAAGGTTTGCCTTGAGAGTCTGTGTTTCATTGCCAATTAGATAGCTTTCTTAAACTATAGTCTAAAGGGGAGAAAAAATTTCTAAAAACATTAACCATAATAAATAGGTTTTATAAAAGTTTTAAATTCCACTATAGTTAATCAGTTTGAACAAGACATTTAAGCTCTAAATAGCATTTTAAAGTAAACAGAGCTTCATACAAAGTGACAGTTAGAATTATATTTTCCGCTTCTGAGTGTGAGAAAATTAATGTACCAAAATAGTGCCTACTGTTTAAAGATGTCTTGCTCCAGACATATTTAACAACTGAGATTCGCAGTGGGTAGACCACTGAAGTGTCTCGTCATTAAATTATGCACTGTACATTAGAAACAGATGTACTCCTGGAAGTCTTGCATGACAACATTGTTTTGCAATTTCCCGATTAAGACATTGCTAAAACTGAAAATGGAACCGAACTAACAGGTCAGCTATCTTACTTTAATCATGGAGGAGAGCGGTTGGCTTTGAGAAGGCCTGGTGCCTTTCCTTGGCAGTTTGATATAAACTCTAAATGCTATTTCTTTACCTTGTTTTCCTCTAAAAGCTAAGGAATTAATGAAATTACTTATTTTAAATATTGCTTGACCTTAAAGTATTTAGATTTTAATAGGCCAATGTCACAACTACTTAATATATTGAGTCACAAAACAAATCTTACAAATCAAGTGGAAAAAAAAAACTGGGAAAAATGTTATAGTCATTCTTTCTAATCCATGGAAAAATAGCTATGTATCTCTCTGGAAATAAATTGTATTGAACAATATATAAAAGAAAGTGAAATTTCACTGAAGCATATTTATGTGGATGGACTTGGACAAAGTCAAAAGATAAGAATGGAGGGTCGTACTTCTCTGGTGGGTCAGTGGTAAAGAATCCACATGCCAATTCAGGAAACACAGGTTCAGGGTCTGGTCTGGGAAGATCCCACCTGCCAGAGATCAGTTAAGTCCATGAGCCACAACCACTGAGCCTGTGCCCGAGGGCCCTGATGCTGCAACTGCTGCATCCTGAGTGTCCAGGGCCCATGTTCTGCAACAAGAGGAGCTACCACAATGAGAACCCTGAACACCGCAATGAGAGAAAAGCCCGTCCAGCAGCGAAGACCCAGCACAGCCATATGTAAATCAATAGTAAGGTGTTCCCAAAATTAAAAAAAAAAAGAAGGGTTATTATCTGGCACTAAGAGGTAAAACTGAAAATCACTGACTGGTTCTAGTCTAGGAAGTATTTTTGAAAAGAATAGATGTTAACTATAAAAATCTATCAATTTATATTCCAATGTGTGATATATTTTCCATGGAAATTAATTTAGGAAAAAACTTCAAATTCAGGTCATATATGTGGAAATTCTTTCTTTTAAACTTAACCGTCCTCGAAAGTGTTAGTAATTACAACTTATAAAAGAGTCAGAGTTTGCTGGACAAATAAATTGAGATCAGTTTTGGAAATTTTATTTTATGAAATGTTATACAATGGAGGCTTCTGTTTGAAGTGTCGTAAAATTAACAAACCAAATATTTGACAGAACTGGGGGAATAAAGGCTTCAAATTGTCTTTATCTGTGGTTGCCATTCTCGAATATGAAACAAGAACAGTAATTTTTCCCTATTTTTTTAAACTGTAGGCCACATATTTTTGACCATCATCTATTTATTCACATATGTATTTCTTCACTAAAAACGTTTTGTTTCAAAAAGTAAATCTACAGTTGTTCTATATCCACAGTTAATTTTCTTGTGTCCAGATACACACATTTTTATTCCAACAAGATAAACATTCCAATGAGATAAACATTTTCACTAAAAGGTTGCGACACTTCAAAGTGGCCACAGATGACTGATTCTTTCTTAGTTACTGCCTCATTGTAAATCTTTGAGCAAGAAAGAATTTCTTCGTACATTTCTCATTCCTTACAAATACAGGTTAGAATAGTGTGACTCTAGGGAAAATAGCCCCAATTCATATTTTTCTAACCTTAATTTTTAAATAATGTCCAATGAAAAAATTACCCATTCAGTTAGTTTTTAGTAAGTTTGTAGTTGTCTCAATTTTTTTGGATGACTGCAATTTCATTAGTTAAAGATACTGTTATATATGTAGTGAGGTTTTACGGGGATGGGAAAAATGCATAATGTTATGAAAGACAGACACATGTTCAAAATGTTGCCATTTGTTTTACATGAATTAGAAAATGATGACACGGCTCTGTTTTGAAATCATCAGTCTTCATGAATTATTTTATAAATAATATAGTTGAAATAAAACCTCAAACTTATTTTTTGACCACATTTCCCCCTGTGATCTTTAAATCCAGGCATATATTTAGGAAAGTTAAATCCTTAAGTTTTAAAGTTATGTATACTTCATGCACCAAAAAGAAATTCGAAGGCTTTTTTTCCCCTCTTTTTTGGCTCCCTAAATCTTTTGAGTAGTTTATGTTTCTTTGTTATAGAGAGGGCTGTAAGTCCTTTTTTTTTCCCTGGTAGAAACTGGGAATTGTGCTTTGCTAAATGTAAACAATATCAAAAACTAAAGTATCTTCTGGATTTGGATTGGATCCCTAAGTCAATGCGATTCAGTAGCTTCTTATATTGGCAAACTATGCTCCCATCTACCAAAGATGAAAAATGGGTCAACAAGTAGCTTAAGGATTTTTGCCAGATATTTACATATGAATCAAAGGTGATGTCTCCTTAAATTGTACTTAATATAGGAAACAGTCTGTTTGATTTCAAACTTAAGTGGTATTTGATGTAGTCATTGCCTGTTCATGATTAAAATCTTACAGAAAGCCCACCAATGATGAGCAATCTAACATTTGCAGTCTCAGTTGTCAACTGTGCCAATTTCATGAAAATCATATTATCATAGTTGGATCCAGGCTAACCACAGAGAGCTCTTTCTCTATCCATAATTACATAATTAGATTATTTTTATCTTAAAGCTTACTTTAAGTAACATTTTCTCTATGGTATATTATTAAAGAATCATGCCTTCTTGAAGTCTCTTTGTAAGCCAAGAAACCCACATGTTACACATTATAGGGGGAAAAAAATAGCTTTCATGAGATTTCTGCCCAGCTTTGAATCAAGGTTCAGGAACTGTATTACAGTCTGCCAGTGACATTTTGGGAATGAAGAGAATACAGTTGCAGAGCAAACTTTACTAAAATAATTGATGAGACAAGATATTGGATGTTAAAAAAATGCTATTACTCTTAGTGCCAAACCTATCTTTCTCAAGAGTTAGACTTGGACATTTGAGATAAGATTTTAAAACTATGTTCTCTATATAGAAACTGCATCTGCTATCGTAGGCTGAGGGGAGGAGGCAGTCTTGATCTACAATAAGTCTATTTTGTTTTAATGTTTGGTTATTAATATATACAATATCGTTCATCCTCATTCTCAGTTTTATATAAGCCAAAGAGAGTGTAAATTCATCAATACTACACAAACCAGGCATACAGAGTTTGGTAACTGACTGTGAATTCTGGTAAATTGCTTATATTTCTCTAGAAATGTTGGTTTGCAGATCTCATGCTTGATACGCTAGAAATGTGTGACAAAGATATTACTCAAGATAAGGACACAAAGCCTAGGGAAATAGAAATATGTGAGATGATAACCCCACTCAACCAAATAGACAATGTTAGTTAAGTAGTGAATGTTTTTATTTCATTTATTTTATTTTCTATAGATTTATAAATGAAAAAAAGATGAGCTTAAGAAACAAGGCTGCTCTGAATCAAATATGGAAGAATGTCCATTTCAAGTCTTAGCTGAATCTGAGTCTGAAATTGCTTATCAACTTTTTTTTTTTGATTACAGAATGCTGCCTTATGCAGATGTGCAGTGAATCCTTGAACAGGAGAGTTATTTGTCCTCCCAGTCTTCCCTGTATCAAAACCCATTGACAACACAACTAAAAGTAAGTTATTAAACTTGTCCTTAATTCTGCCTATAGTGATACAGCTCTTTGAGATTTCTCACAAAGCTTTTCTCCAGGTTGGGATTCTACTCTGAGGAATTATAAACTGGAGTAAATTTCAGTTTCCTATATCTAAAGTTTAAGATCACTGTCGCATCTTTGTTGTATCCTGTGATGCACTGCATCACTGATACATCATTGGATATCTTCCCAACTGTATTAGAAACTTATGGTTTCCTTCTACCTTTAGTAAATTTTCTTTCACTGGCTTTGTTATTTTTCCATGATGGGGAAATTTGAGCATGGATATTTGAGTACACTATAAAGCATCCAGGGCAAACTGGATTTGGTTATGTCACAACCCACTCCAATGTTTTTGCCTGCAGAATTCTATGGACACAGGAGCCTGCCAGGCTACAGTCCATGGGAACGCAAAGAGTGGGACATGACTGAGCAACTAACACTTTCATTTTTCAACCCAAGAAGGTCTGTGGGTTCATGATGCAAATTCGCCTATCTCCATTCTAACAATATAGACCTATGTATCGATCATTAAAAAATAGTTCTCATCACTGAACTAAAATTATTAAAGACAATATGTATCCATTTTTAGATAGTTTACTACGCATTAGGGGGAAGTGTTGATTTAATGACACTTCTCCTCAGTTGTCTTGTATATTGTTGTTGTTGTCATTTAATCTCTCAGTTGTGTCCAACTCTTAGCGACCCAATGGACGTTAGCCCACCAGGCTCCTCTATACATGAGATTTCCCAGACAAGAATACTGGAGTGGGTTGCCATTTCCTTCTCCATGGAACCTTCCTGACCCAGGGATCAAATCTCCATCGCCTGCATTGGCAGGTGGATTCTTTACCACTGAGCCACGAGGAAGCCCTGTTTTGTATATGATAACTGAAAAGGCAGAAAGACAGGACACTGAAAGATGAACTCCCCAGGTTGGTAGGTGCCCAGTATGCTACTGCTGATCGGTGGAGCTATATCTCCAAAAAGAATGAAGGGATGCAGCCAAAGCAAAAACAACACCCAGTTGTGGATGGGACTGGTGATGAAAGAAAGGTCTGAGGCTGTAAGAGCAATATTGTATAGGAACCTGGAATGTTAGATCCATGAATCAAGGCAAGTTGGAAGTGGTGAAACAGGAGATGGCAAGAGTGAACATCAATACTTCAGGAATCAGTGAGCTAAAATGGACTGGAATGGGTGAATTTAACTCAGGTGACCATTAAATCTACTCCCGTGGGCCAGAATCCCTTAGAAGAGTGATAATCTCTAAGAGCAGAGGCACATGATGTGGTTGTACCAACATTACAGCTTAATGATTGGAAGGACAGCACAGGGATGGGGATCCCAAGTGGAGCCAGGTAATCAGGGTAAAGGAAGCAGAGATAAAAGCTCTGGAAGGCTGAAGTGGAATGAACAGTGAATGTGGGGCAGAATATGAGAGTGGAGGGGGCTGCATAATGAGAAAGTTCTGGAAAATTGCAGAAGGGTCACCTTGAGTCTTTGGTTAAGTACTGATCTACACAAACATTAGGGGAAACTCTGAAATTAGAGAAAGAACCTGGGAAAGGCCAGGAGTGACAAGTTTTTTGAGTTCACATAAGATGGAAGTAATTTCTGTTCTTGAAGTCAAAGTGGAAAGACCTCATGATACATCAGGTCTTAGCAGTGAAAGCAAGTGAAAGTAAGTTAGCCTTAAAATTCTCTGTGTGTGCCTGCTTCATCGCTTCAGTCGTGTCCAACTCTTTGCAACCCTATGGACTGTAGCCTACCAGTCCATGGGATTCTGCAGACAAGAATACTGGAGTGGGTTGCCATGCCCTCCTCCAGGGGATGATCTTCCCAACCCAGGGATCAATCTTAGGTCTCCCCCATTGCAAGCAGTTCTTTACTGCCTGAGCTACCAGGGAAGCCACTTTCCTTTTTAACCTTTTTTAACATGTTTAAAAAGTTAAAAAGAAAGTTTTGAAAAATTAATATGACCCACATGTAACCTAACTGTCTGCCTGGTGAAAATACAGTGCTCTTTAAAGGTATATATATAAAAAAAAAAGTCCTTTATTGTACAATATGAAATACACAGTGTCCAGCATCTAGTCAAAAATTACTAGGCAATCAAAGGAACAGAAAAATACAGATTTTAATCAGGAGAAATATAATTTGATAGAAATAAATGCAGAAATAGCACATAAAGGAATTAACAAATGAAGAGTTTGGAAAGCTGGGACAACTTCCAGTTTATGGTCTACAGTATAGAAATCTTAGAAATTTCACTTCATTTTCAGAAAAAGAAAAAGATGAACAAAGTAAAAATCAGCAATCATTTTTAGATATATGATATACATCAGAGAATTGAAGGTCACAGGGCAAACTACTGCCCCAACTGGAGACAGATTCATATACTGCAAGTCAAAGTGTTTTCTTCACTAGGAGCAAAAGTCTAAGAGCAGAAGTCTGTTAGAAATACTTAAACAGCAACTGCTGAATTGTTGGAAGTTCTGTTTGGATAAGCTTGAATGTTAAGAGACTCCAGGCAGGCCAGTCATACAAGTTGTCTCATGCTTATGAGAGTTTTACCCCCAATAGTCCCACTAGCTTTTGAGGATGAACATTAGAGAGAGATGTCCTCATGATTCCCACAGTGTGAGAAGAATGCAGCATTCTGAAATATTCCAAAAGCATCCTATTATCCTTAACAAAGAATACCCTCTAAAGTTACTATTTTACCAAAATCTGACTGACTTGTATTTTAATAAAGCCTATCTGACTTAGGAGAAGGGAAATATCAAACTCCAGCCCCATTTTACCTTTGATGTGGGGAAAGGGAAATAACCAACTTCAGAAACACCTCTTCATTTCTGTGTCACCCAAGGTGAGAAAACTAGAAAAATAGCAAATTAAATCCAAAGTAAGAACAAACGAATAATAAAAAATTAGGGTAGAAATCAGTGAAATTTAAAACAGAAATCAATAAAGGTGGCAAAACCAAAAGCTAGCTCTTGGAAAGTATCAACGAAGTTGATGAACCTCTAGTCAAATTAACTAAGAAAAATAGTGACCAGTGGTTGCCAGGGATTAGGGTGCTGGGAGTGAGGGATGAGCAGGTGGCACAAAGGCCTGGGAAGCTATCTGTATGTTACACTGTAATGGTGGAGACCTGACATTATGCACTTGTCAAAACCCATAGAAATATACACACAAAGAATGAAGGCTACTGAATGAAGGCTACTGTAATCTGTACACTTTAGCGAATGATAATGTGTATGTATAGGCTTATCAATTGCAAAAAATTTGCCACACTACTCTGAGATACTAAACATGGGGAAAACTGTCTAGTTTAGGGGAAATTGAGTATACATTGGAATTTTTGTACTTTCTGCTCACTTTTTTCTAGAAACTTACTGACTCTATATAGTGTGCTAATTTAAAAGGTAGCTGAGATAAACATTAGAACTTCTCTATAAAGGATATAAAAGAAAACCTGAACATGATGAGATCTTAGACACAATAATCATAATGAAGTTGTAAACAAAATTCAGATAGATTTTCTAGAGATTAAAAGTACAACATATACTTAAAAAAATACACTGAATGTTATTATAAGTATATAAGTCACAGGCAACCTCATTACATTTAAAGGCATGCTAATGAAAAGTATGTTAAAAAGTCATAGAAAAAGATGAAAATAAATTTCACTATTAGAGGGATATTATCAAGTATTATAACACATTAGTAACTGGAGTCCTAGAAGAAGAAAAAATAATGAGGCAGGAAAGAAATGTGATGAAATAGTCATGAAAAGTTTATAAATTTGATGACTGACAGACACATAAATTCAATAATTTAAATAATAACAAAAGCACAATGGTGGTAATGAAACCAACACTAAGGTTTATAATAAAATCACTGAAAACCAGAGACACTAAGAAAATCTTAAAAGAAGGTAGAGAAAAAAGACACATGACAAAGAGAAAAATATACATCAAAATGAAAGCAGACTTCAGAAACTATAAAACCAGAAGACAGTGGCATAAGATCTTTAAGATGCTAAATGAAAAATATTTCTTGACCTAGAATTATTGCATGTATCACAATATTCTTCAAACTTACAGGCAAAAATATGTTTCAGACCAAAAAAAAACTTGTGAGAATTAAGAAGATTCATACTAAAAGTAATACTTAAGGAAAATATTCAAACAGAAGTTAATTGGTACCAAACGTATATTTGAATCTGCAAAAAGAGTGAGAGTGCTGGAAATGGTAAATATTTGAATGCTGTTCAGTTGCTAAGTCATGTCTGACTCTGCAACCCCATGGTCTGCAGCCTGGCAGGCTCCTCTGTCGATGGAGATTCTCCAGGCAAGAATACTGGAGAGGGTTACCATTTCCTTCTCCAAAATATTTAAATAAACATTCAAATATTTAAAGAAGATATATGTTCTCACTTTAAAAAATTTCTGTAGCAGATCATTTCCTTGTCATTATTAACAAATATACTTGACATTTATTATTAAGAAGTAATAATGCATGGTTTCGTTTATAGAATTAGCAGAAATAAAACATATGACAACAATACAACCAAAGAGGAAAAGTGAATATGGAGTTACACTCTTATAAGATTTTTATACTGTATTTGAAGTGATAATAACATAATCTTAATTTAGACTGTGATAAGTTAAAGATGAATATGGTAAACTCTAAAGCGATTACTAATAAGAAAAAGGAACAAGGTGAGCTAACTAAGAGTAAAGATACAATAGAATCATATAATTAATCTCATAACATCATTAATATAAAAATGCAGAAATATTTGATAAGAGAAAGATGAGATGGAACAAATAGAAAATAGCTTTAACTTCAGTCTTATTGATAGCCACACTGAATATATTGTGTCATCCAATGCCAAAGTCACATTTAGGTATTAGGGACATATATGTTTAGGCCAAATTGAAATGTGGTATGAGTATAAAACATGCATTGGCTATCAAAAACTTAGTATGAGTTAATCTAATGTAAAATAGTCAGTAATATATTTTTACATTGATTGTTTAAATGAGAATATTTTTGGATATATTTGAATAAATAAAGCAAAGTATTGAAAGAGTATTTTAACCCTTTTTGGTGTGTCTACTAAATTTTTTAAAAATTACATATATGTGACTAATATTTGTGGCTCACATTTTATTTTCATTGGATAGCACTGGCCCAAATACCCCAATTAAAAGTCAATATTGTCAGATTGGATGAAAACCAAAACCTATATATACATGTTGTCTACAGGAAACCCACTTTAAGTATTAAAATATAAATGTTAAAGAATGGAAAAAGTTATAATATGAAAACACCACTTAGATGAAAGCTGGAGTGCTCATATTCTATCAAACCAAGTTGACCTCAGAACAAGGAAAAATGCCAGGACCAAGAGAGACGTTATATATTAATAAAGAGGCCAATTTATCAAGAAGCTATAATAATTCTAAATTCAGTAAGAGAAGTTTGAAATATGTGAATAAAAAATAACAGCAGACTGACATCTTAAGAAATGCTAAATCAAGCTAAAATGATTCATTCAGGCTGAAGAAATGATACCAAATTCAAATTGGATCCTCAGAAAGAAATGGTAAAAATAAGGGTAAATGGAAAACTGTATTTCTCTTTATATACTTTTACAGTAAAAAATGGAGTTCATTGAATTTATCATCTGTTTAGGCTCATTTATATATGTAGTTGTACTGTGTCTACAATTTACATGAAGTGGTCCAATTTTAACTCTATGTTGGTTAGGAAAAAACTAAATATGTGCACTGTAATCCATCAAGTTAAGAAAAAAAGAAAGGGAAAAAACTATAGTTATTAAGAAAGTAGGTAAAATAAAATTTTTTACGTATTCAAAAATCAGAAACAAATGAGAAAAGGGGGAACAGAGTAACAAAAAAAGGGGGATAAATGAAAAAACTGCATGGCAGATCTAAATTGAATCATATCAATAATTATATTAAACACTAAGAAACTAAACACCCAAATTAAAAACTGTCCAAATGGATAAAAGACCCAACAATAAGTCATATAACAGATACAGTTTAAGTAATAATACATAGAAAAGTGCTGCAATTCTAAGATAAGCACAGCCCTGTTAATAAGAGATTTACTTAGTAAATGGCTAATGAGGAGAAATATATTTAGCACGCCAAGAGTAAGAAAAGAAGGCTGTAGTGGCAGTGTTAATAATAGATAAAACTGACCTTAACACAAATTGTATTCCTAAAAATAGAGATTTCACAATGATAACTCATTTCATTAGGAAGACAAAATTATCATAACTATGTGCTTAAGAATAAAGTTTAAAAATATGAAGCAAAAATGAACAGGATTAAAGAAACAGATAATTGGAAAAATAAAGATTTTGATAGAGACTTTCTCCTCTTTAAGAAATTGATAGAGAAACTAGACTTTAAGCAATCAAAATCAATTCACCTTCAAAGAAGATAAAGTATCAAATAATTCAATATATATACATGGAGATATGTATATAAAAGCAAAAATAAAAATTTAATCCTTAAAAAGTTTTGGCTCTCTACATTTTATGCTTCATATCAGAAGATAAAACAATGTCTTTTATATAAAACAATGAGAACTAGGTTTACTTTCTTTTATTCTGATGTCTTTGTAAAAAGTTATTTTCTATTTTGATTAACCTTGAAAACAAACATTCAGCTATCAGGGCAAACAATGGCAAATATATGACATTTTATTAAGCCCTGTTCTAAACTAAGTCAACACCACCTTTGCTTCACCTTCTTACTTAGAAGTTAATGGCAAAAAAGTCAACGGCTAAAACTGACAGTAGTTTTTGAAAATGAAAATTATCAGAAAGCATCTCAAATTCAAAATCTTTCGGGCATGGGAAATATAATTTTGCTTTATGTCTCATAGTCTATGAGAATGTTTGCTTTTTACTGTTAAGTCTAGGATGTATCTAGTGGTTGCAATGCACCATAAGCTTTTTATATGGAAAACATGCTTCTTATACAGTGGTCAATATGGTATGACATTTGAGTAGGCACAAAGTGAAAAAAAGATTTTTCTGAAAAACATCATCAACCCCTCACAAGACCAAAGATTGGCATAGTGGTGGAAGCAACCTGTGTTGTTCATTAGGTCTGACACCAATTTTGTATTAATTTGATTTCTTTTTCTCTTAGCCATGTGAGTGATATGCATGTGCCCCCTCCCTCACCTGATAGCTCAGTTGGCAAAGAATCTGCCTGCAATGCAGGAGACCTGGGTTCAATCCCTGGGTTGGGAAGATAAGATCCCCTGGGGAAGGGAAAGGCTACCCACTCCAGCAGTCCATGGTGGGCCACAGAGAATCGAACAGGGCTGAGCGACTTTCACTTTCTCCCTTACAACAATTTCCCCCTCCTTTTACAACTGGCACTTTTGGTTGGTGATATGTGTAGAGTTTTCCTGTTGCTGGTCCCAAATCTGGCATTATTTCTGACAGTCATTTTCTTTGGATAAAATCCAAATATTTTAGAAGATTGAAGTAAATTAACTGTGTTATCTATTTCAATAAAAGAGCCACCACAGCCAAGCCAACATAAACAGGCTATAACAGTGATGGCCAATTTAAAGGTTCATTAACAAATACCAGTAGTAGCACTATAATTTCCAACCTTTTATCACTCAAATATGAAACTACAGGCATTGAAGACACCAGAGAGAAAACTATGTCACACCACAGACTGTCGATCAGTTTTTTACTTATCATTATAAACTTCCAAAATGTAAGTTAAGTTCTCGCTGTCTTGCTAATTTTCAGATTTAATTGTGCCCCCAAAATGATGACAGTGTTTTAGTTGTTCTTTTTTGTGCTTCCTTTCCCATTTGTCTCCTCTGGCAAACACTTACTTTCTGATCATTTACCCTCCTTAACGAATCTCCTTGTTTAATTGTTTAAAATGATCTATATAGTTTTAAGTGAGTTTGGAGCCTCAATGTTTACTTCACTTGTTCACAGTGTGATGGCAGAAAGATGTAGAGGAAACAAAAATGACAGTGGTACCCTAGAATTGAGGTATGGTTTCTGCTCTCTCTTCTGGGCAGAAAAGAAGTCACAGTCACAGGTAAGTTGAACTCCACCTTACAAAAACACCTGGTTGTAACTTGTGTACAAGAAAAAGCTAAAAGTCAAAGTGACAAATTGGGAAAAACTATTCACAAAACCCTGTAGATTAATAATATTTATTATTCATCTGCTACAAATTTGTGAATGTTTTGCCTAGTTTTAATAATAACATTAATCATTTCTCTGCAAAAGACTTTTAACCTTTCAAGTGGCAATTTTAAAACTCTTAAGAAATGAAAATTGATTAAAATTTATAAAAAATTATAGAGGAAGAAATCTAAACATAAAGATAGGAATGACTTTTCACTCTTATCTGTGCCTTCATTTGTAATAATAGTACAATAAAAGAGCACACAGTTTTCACTCATCCTCTTAGTAATGAAAATTGAGGAATAGTGTTGGGTACTGTTGAGGGTGGATGAGACAGGAAAAGTAAGTGCGGATGGTGCTCAGGGCCGATGGGACATTTATGCACTCTCTCCTTTGACATTCAGCTGCAGGGAACTAGACATTGTAAAATTCAGTGAGATAGTCACGTTTATGAACTAATTGTTTGAAGTACAAATAAGTATAATATTTTTGATATGTATTTGGTATGTGCTGTGATAATTTTAAAAGTGAATCAACTCTGATATTCTAGTGTGAGGAAACAATCACATGTTTAGACAAAAACTTAACTACTAAGTTGATTCATAACATAATACCATATAGTAATGGAAAGTCAGATATAATCTAGATAGCCAAAAGCATGGCTTAAAAGAACCTGACAATCTTTATGATGACATGTCATGCAAGCAGTGAAAGAGAATATCAGGCAATATTTATTAACACGAGAAAACATCTATATTGTGTTGGTTGTTAAAATCAGAGGCAAAATTGTTTATAATATAAGCACGATCTTGTCAAAAGATATGTATAATGTCATTACATACATATTCATGTAATTATATAAAATTATATAAAAATTTAGTTTTATATATTCATATTTAAGGTCAAAAGGAAATGATGGTCTCTATCATCACTTATATTCGTCCACTCAAACTGTTAAAACACCATAGACTGGGTGGATTAAACAACAGAAATATATTTCTCACAGTTCTGGAGGCTGGAAGTCTGAGCTGAGGGTACTGGAAGGGTAGGTGTCTGGTGAGAAGTCTCTCTGGACTGCAGATGGCTACTTTCTCACTGTGTCTTCACATGGAGGAAAGAGAGAGCTCTTCTTATAAGGACACTAATTCCACCATGAGGGTCTTACCCCATCCCCCATGATCTCATCCTAACCTAATTCCCTGCCTATGTCCATACATTCAGATATCATCACCATGGGATTTAGGACTTTAATGTATAAATTTAGGGGATACACATACAGTGTAACTGAACACTTCACAGATGACTTATAATTTCTTCTTAAACAAAGCAATTAATCATATTCCATAGATTCTAAATAGGTTAATTTTTATATTAAACAGTATTAAAAACAGTTGAAACATTAAAATTCTAAATGGCAGGATGATGAATCTGGTTTCATTGTATGCTTCTGAGCATTTCACAAAGCTTCCCTTGATCACTTCTCTCATATTCAGTAACTTTTTGAGATCAGAATGACAATCATTAGGCATCCTATTTCTTAGTTATGCACATTAGTATTTCAAATAAGAGTCATAATTTAATCAGGGTGCATAGTTGCTACTAGGGCAAAATTGGGAAAGGAATAGTTTTAGATTCCTAATGTTTTACACACTATAGCAGTCCTGCTGTGTTTCCAGTAAAATACCTTGGAACATAGTCCATGACAAAAACAGATCAGGCTTTTCCTTCAAACGTTAATTACTCAAGTACGAAAGTGCCAGTGAGGAAATAGTGCCAACTACAGGGATCACATGGGGGCAAGAATGAGCCTGCCGGGAACCCCTTCTTAAAACTTTACAGCCCAGTTCTATTTTTCCTAATGTATGGCAAACAAAACCATGAAGAAAAAGAGTAAGGAAGAAAGAGTAGGAGAGGAAGGACGCAAAGAAGGAAGAAGATGAGAAAGGAAGACAGGGAAGGGAAGAAGGAAAGACAGCAGGAAGGAGAGAAAAGAGGAAACAAGTGATACGAGGTTTGGCCCGCAATCCAAAAGTTAATCCTGTTAGGGGAAGAACTATATAAGCCAAATTTCACTGGTTGAAATTTTCACTTAATTCGTTACAAAATTGTATGAGAAGATGCTTTGGACTTACTTAGCTTTCTGGTTTGTTTTTGTTGGCTTAATAAACATACTTTGGAAAGAGAATGTACATTTGGAGCCCTAATATACCTCTACCCTCCCCAGGATACTCTACCCACTCCTGCCTCTAAGGAGGCAGAAGCCTTTGGTGCTGAAGCGCTGGCAGCACACTCGGGCCAGACAGTATCCTTAAAGACCACAGCCTGCTGGAAAGCAGAGTTGCTGCAAAAAGCAAGCTCCTAGTAGCTATCTCAAAACACTTTTCTTCTTTTTCTCCCTATTTTGGTCACCCTGGGAAACACTTTAAAAAAAAAAAATCAACTCTATTGAAATGTAATTTACATAAAATAAATATTACTCTTTTAAGTGTATAGCTTGGTGAATTTTGACAGATGTAATTATCCAGGTAGCTCCTGGAACAAACAAGATGTTATTTCCTTCACTCCAAAACTTTCCCTTATACCCCTTCCCAGTTATCTTTCCTATCTCCAACACCATTCTGTTACTCTGAATTAGATTTGTCTCTTAGGAACTTTCATATAAATAGACTGGACTGTTTTGTGCTTAGCGTTTTGTAGTTAGAAAGTTTTTGAGATTCATTCATACTGTTGGACATATCACTAGTTTATTCCTCTATATTGTAGTAGATATAGTTTTACCGCTCTTTCCTGTATAGTCGATACATTTTCTATTTTTTGTCTAGTCTTACTGCTCAAGGCCTTTAGTCAAATAAGTGATAAGAACATCCTTGCCTTATCTCCAATTTCAGGGGGAAATCATTAATTCTTTCAGCACTAAATGCTTGGCACAGGGTTTTTAGACATGCTCTTTATTAGGCTGAGGAACTTACTTTCTATTTTTAGCTAGATAATTTTAACATATTGAGTGTTTAAGTGTTTTAATTTTTTCTTACATCTGTTGAACTGATCATATAATTTTTCTGTTCAAATAATGAATAAGGTGAACAAAATTGATTTTTATGAGCTATTATTCAACCTTGCAATTCTATTAGAAACTCCAGTTGCTCATTTTACATATTCTCAAGCTCAATTTGTTATTATGTTTTAAGGGAGTTTTGATCTATGTTTATAAAGAATATTAGTCTGCAGTTTGATTGCTTATAAATGTCTTTGTCTTGGTTTAACAGAGTAATACTGGCCCTGTAACATCAGTTAGGAAGTGTTTCTTTCACTTCTATTTTCCAAAACATTTTGTTTGGGATTATTGCTCTACTTCCTTAAAGTTGAGCAGAACTCATCAGAGAAATTATGTAGTCTAGAATTTTATTTGTAGGGAACTTTTAAAGTAAAATTCAAATATTCTTAGTAGTTAAAAACTAGGGTTTTACAAAGAATTTGGCATGTCATCTAGTCTGCCAAATGTACTTGCCTAAAGATTTCATAACATCCCTATTATCAGATTAATGTCTGTAGGTTCTGTAGTTATATTCTTTCTGTTTCATTCCTGATAGCTAAAATCTGTGACTTTTCCATTTTCTTCTTGATAAATCTAGCCAGACATTTTTCAGATTCATTTTTTTCCTTCAAATTACCGATTTATGTTTCTGTTAATTTTCTCCATGATCTGAGCCACCAAGGATGCTCTTATCTTTTAAAATGTTCTTCCTTATACTTAATTTGGGTTTACTTTATGCTTCATTTTTTAGCTTCTTAAGGTAGAACCTTAATCTATTATCTTAAGATAATAGATTCTATATGTTCAATATAAGAATATTAAATCTATACATTTTCCCGTAAGAAATATTTTAGCTGCACCACACAATTTTTATTATATTTTCATTTTCTAAAACTATTTTCCAATTTCCCTTGTGCTTTTCTTTTTCCTTTGACTCATGGGTTATTCTGCAACACTTTGCATCCTGCCAAATGATAGAGTATTCTTCTATATATCCTACTAATGTCCTTTTTCTGGTCCATAATATAAATTAGGTTCTCTCATTTCATTTAGTTGTCATGTCACCATGTCTTCTGACAGTTCCTTAGTCTTATTCAGACATTTGAAAAATGAAAAAAAAAAAAAAAAGAGTACCAAAATTGGGCAGGTCATTTATTTTTGTAGAATATCTCTCAACTTTAATTCTTCTGGCGTTTTCTCACAATTACATTAAAATTAAATATTTTTTTGGTAAAAAAACACCACAGAATGGATGTTATGACCTGCTCAGCGCATCATATAAGAAACTCCATGTCTTTGATGTATCTTGTGACGAGTAGCATTCAATGTGATCACGTGGCTAAGGCGGCACCTCCACTGTAAGTGTGCCATTTCATAATGACGCGTATTGTGGGAGATGCTTCACACTGTGCAGACAGCTTCTCAATGTGCCTGTGTCACACTGATTTTAATATTTCTCAAAGGTTCTGCCTTGTGATGATTATTACTGAAAATGAATGATTTTCTATTTTCTTTACTCCTTCTATATTCAGTGATGAAAGTTTTACTGTAAGAAAGAGCTGGCCCTTGTGATTCTTCCCCTTTTTTGTTGACATATTCAATTATTTATATTAGTATGGACTCGTGGATATCTTATCTTCTTCTCGAGGTTATAAATCTAACTATCTTTATTATTTTACAGCTCAAAATTTCCCAGATTTGGCTATGAGAGCTCCTTCGGGTTGGGTTTTGTGTCTTCTTCAAAAATCTCCATCATCATTCTGGGAGCACTTTCTTACTTTCTGGCATCAAAATATCCCCGACTCATCTTACATTTTCCTTGCCCGATCCTGATGCCAAATGTTTCTCCAAGGATCTTGACTCCTCTAATTAGGAACAATATTCTCATTGTTACTTCAGTGGTATTGCTTCTAGGCCCTTTTGCTGGAGGAGGTAGGAAATATATATATATATCAACTCATACACTCATATACATCTATGTTTCTACATTTATCTACTTGTCTGAGTACTAAAAACATACCATATGCTTTTCCCCCTAGTCTAACACTACAGCATTCATTCTGGCCTTCCCTTTTCCCTCATTTGTATCAATAACTATTTTCTGAGAGTAGACGCCCAGGCTTTCATTATCCACCATATATTTACTTTTTGCTCAATCCTAGCACACACACAAAGTAATTTCATATCTACAAACTCATAACCTTGTGAAAAGCACATTTACAAACTGGAGTCTAATATTGTTCACACAGTTCTTTTTTGTCTTTAGCCTTACAGATACAGTCAATTTGTGTGTGTGTTTAAGACTTCTTTGGCTGGTTTTTTCTGCCCCAGTCTAATCAATGTGATTATATTTATCATTTTGTAATAGAGTCAAGTTTGTTACCTTTTGAATTTTATTTTGTATATACCGTATTCTGACAGGTTTTAATCGCTTGAGACTATGGGAAACATTATCACCATTCTAAGAGTCATAGCTCAAAATATACTCAACAAAGTGTCATTTCTTCCTCTTCTGTCATGTTTCATTTCCAGCTGGGCTCTGAGGGTGAACTGTCTCAAAGGTTTCAAAATTACATTTCCTGCGTATTAATATCTTTTGCACAGAAGATCATGCATACATATTTCTTAAATCCTATTTTTTCTTATTGTATACTAAGGAGAGTCTTTTGCACTTTGTTTTTTATTGCTTGCTAGTTTATTATGTTCAATATCAAAATAGTTAAATATTGGTATAAGAGCTCCAATAACATCCTTTTTCCTGAGTTCCCAGAGAAAACCCTTCTCGTTTCTGAATTTGTTTCAGTTGTCTGATTTACTCCTGATTGTGGCTCATGTTGTCTTGCTTCTTGCCATGCTCAGTACTTTTATGTTGGAGTCATGTCTGCACTGTTGTTTTCCTTGAAAGAGTCTGTCCTTTCATCTGGCAGCAGTTTAAGCTACTAGCAGATCTGCTTGATCTCTTTAAGGCCTCTTGTTAAGCTTTGTTATGGTTGGCCTAGAGTAGGCTTCACTCCAGATAGAGTTTAGCTCTAGTAGTAATGCATGACCCAGTGGATTATCACCAGGGACCCTCAGTGGCCTGATCAAATGTCTTTCTACTTTCTCTGATCTCTGGGATTGTTCAGCTTACAAGTTACGGACTATCCTTTGTTCAGCCTCACGAACTTGAACTCTATACATAGACTGATTAGTTCTCAGCAAAAATGCAAGAGTACCCCGAGCACGTTTCTGAAGCTTTTTCCCCTTGTACTTCTTTGTCTGCAACTTTGCTGTGCAATCTCAGCATGCTCCTCCATGGTTTCTGTATCCTCAACTCAGCAAGACCTGGAGGATTTGCTTGGACTCCCTCTTCCAGTGCCCATGATTCAATAACGCAGCCAAGCAGAACATGGGTCCTCATGTGCTAATCTTGTTTCCTTTCTCTCAAGGTTCCCTGTTTCTTCTGTCCATTGTACAATGACTGAAAACAATCGATGCCTATATCTTGTTCAGCTAAGTTTTTACCTCACTAAAGCAACTTTGGTTTCTGTTTTTACATCAGGCTTGAAGGCTGAAGTTTGCCCTTTCTGAGTCAGTGATAATCAGATTATAAGCAGCACCCACTAGCCAGCATGCCACCTTTGTGCATCGTGGGATTAGTTGTCCATTCTTTAA
This sequence comes from Muntiacus reevesi, assembly GCF_963930625.1. NCBI lineage: Eukaryota > Metazoa > Chordata > Mammalia > Artiodactyla > Cervidae > Muntiacus > Muntiacus reevesi. The sequence continues at coordinate 139,139 of NW_027077820.1, read as the reverse complement.
GATGCTTAGTCACCATTCACTAATTGTGACAATAAATAGTATGCCAGTCTCTGAGGACTGTGATATGAACAGTGCTTCTGTGGCCGTGAGATGTATAACCTAAACCTGCACAAGTAATGAATTTTGACTCTGAAAGGATTCTAGAAAGAGAGAAGAATTACTGATACCACATCCTGAGAATGTATTATGGAATTCTACTTGCAGAATAAAATGGGCACTGTGATCTTATGTTTTTGTTAGAGGCTATGATGACTTGAAAGAATTCTTAAAACAGATTAGAAATATTTTGACTACTAAAAGAAATAGGTATATAGGTCAAGAAATAAGACAAGCTAATAAATATAAACTTTGAGAGGAACGTTGTGAAAAACCAGTCAAATGGTTGGATGCTGGAAACTAAACTGCAGGGTGTGATGCAATGAAGACATTAGGGATTCCCAGGATGTATATAATTATACACACACACACAAACACACACACACACATTATAGGTGTATATATGTGTGTGTGTGTGTGTGTGTGTGTGTATACACCTGTATACACACAAAGATTATGTATATTATGTGTGTGCCTACAGAATCACACATAATAGTTAGTCCTTGAGTCATTTTTATTTATGAGAAATCAGTTTAAGTAAGCAACAGAAAGACTGCCTTAACTGGGAACAAAAGGCAAAAATTAGATCTGAAACTGTGGACAACCTGTCTCTCTTGATGCTCACTTGTTGACAAGTGAACTATGGGATTGAGACCTTTTTTAAAACCACTAGCAGATTAAATAATTCTCTGTCCTTAGCATCTTCTTGATTTACTGCCTAGGCATTTATATTATGGAAGTTCTCTAACTTCATCCACTAGTTTATTGACCCATCTAATAGCCATTATGATATATAGTGCCATGACAAATAAGACAAATAAAATGTGACCTTTGTCTTTGAGCATTTTATAATATTGCAGGAGGGATAGACAAAAGAAAAGTCATTTCAATGGAAGTGATAGCTTTCCAAAATGAACCGCATATGGAAGATGAAATTTTAAGGCGTATTAGTTGTGTAGAAGCATCCTCCCAAATCATTATAATCTACAGACCTCTCTCACTGCATATATGTCTCCATGCGACTACATGTATATATTTATATGTTCATTTAGAGCACAGTGTTTGTGAATCCTTGTAAATAATTAACATAAGGTGTATTAAAGTTTTTGCTTCAAATCATATATTCTCTAGCATCAAAGGTAGATATTTATTGCTCTGACAAATATAATTTCAGTAATTAATGTGTTTCATGTAACACTGTCATATCCATCAGGCTGTATTTGGTGAGAATAATGCAGTTGCAATTGCATGAGAGCTTATATCATCTACTGCTATCTTTTGGGCTTCCCTGGTGGTTCAGAAAGTAAAGAATCTACCTGCAGTGTGGGAGATCCAGATTGGATCTCTGGGTCAGAAAGATCCCAAAGAAAGGAATGGCTACCCACTTGCTAGTAGTAAAGAAACTGCCTGCCAATGCAGATGTTTAAGAGACACAGGTTCGATCCGTGTGTCAGGTAGATCCCCTGAAGAAGGGAATGGCAATCCACTCCAGTATTCTTGCCTAGAGAATCCCATGGACAGAGGAGCCTGGTGGGCTACAGTATGGGGGATCACAAAGAGTCAGACATGACTGAAGCAGCTTACCAAGCATGCATACTACTGGTTTTTGCAATGGAACTCAGTGAGCTTGCTACATTTCCAGTGAAATTTAGCAGACAGGTTGCTAAGCTGAATGAGGAGCATTAACATCTAGTGCATTTGTATGGAAATACAAAAAACCTCGAATAGCCAAAGTAATCTTGAGAAAGAAGAATGGAACTGGAGGAATCAACCTGCCTGACTTCAGACTCTACTACAAAGCCACAGTCATCAAGACAGTATGGTACTGGCACAAAGACAGAAATATAGATCAATGGAACAGAATAGAAAGCCCAGAGATAAATCCACGATCCTATGGACACCTTATCTTTGACAAAGAAGGCAAGGATATACAATGGAAAAAAGACAACCTCTTTAACAAGTGGTGCTGGGAAAACTGGTCAACCACTTGTAAAAGAATGAAACTAAAACACTTTCTAACACCATACACAAAAATAAACTCAAAATGGATTAAAGATCTAAATATAAGACCAGAAACTATAAAACTCCTAGAGGAGAACATAGGCAAAACCCTCTCCGACATAAATCTCAGCAAGATCCTCTATGACCCACCTCCCCGAATATTGGAAATAAAAGCAAAACTAAACAAATGGCACCTAATGAAACTTAAAACCTTCTGCACTACAAAGGAAACTATAAGTAAGGTGAAAAGACAGCCCTCAGATTGGGAGAAAATAATAGCAAATGAAGAAACAGATAAAGGATTAATCTCAAAAATATACAAGCAACTCCTGAAGCTCAATTCCAGAAAAATAAATGACCCAATCATAAAATGGGCCAAAGAACTAAACAGACATTTTTCCAAAGAAGACATACAGATGGCTAACAAACACATGAAAAGATGCTCAACATCACTCATTATCAGAGAAATGCAAATCAAAACCACAATGAGGTACCATTACACGCCAGTCAGGATGGCTGCTATCCAAAAGTCTACAAGCAATAAATGCTGGAGAGGGTGTGGAGAAAAGGGAACCCTCTTACACTGTTGGTGGGAATGCAAACTAGTACAGCCACTATGGAGAACAGTGTGGAGATTTCTTAAAAAACTGGAAATAGAACTGTCATATGACCCAGCAATCCCACTTCTGGGCTTACACACTGAAGAAACCAGATCTGAAAGAGACACGTGCACCCCAATGTTCATCGCAGCACTGTTTATAATAGCCAGGACATGGAAGCAACCAAGATGCCCATCAGCAGATGAATGGATAAGGAAGCTGTGGTACATATACACCATGGAATATTACTCAGCCATTAAAAAGAATTCATTTGAATCAGTTCTAATGAGATGGATGAAACTGGAGCCCATTATACAGAGTGAAGTAAGCCAGGAAGATAAAGAACATTACAGTATACTAACACATATATACGGAATTTAGAAAGATGGTAACGATGGCCCTATATGCAAAACAGAAAAAGAGACACAGAAGTACAGAACAGACTTTTGAACTCTGTGGGAGAAGGTGAGGGTGGGATGTTTTGAAAGAACAGCATGTATATTATCTATGGTGAAACAGATCACCAGCCAGGTGGGATGCATGAGTCAAGTGCTCGGGCCTGGTGCACTGGGAGGACCCAGAGGAGTCGGGTGGAGAGGGAGGTGGGAGGGGGTATCGGGATGGGGAATACGTGTAACTCTATGGCTGATTCGTGTCAACGTATGACAAAACTCACTGAAATGTTGTGAAGTAATTAGCCTCCAACTAATAAAAAAAATAGATTAAAAAAAAAAAGATCCAGTGCAATACCTGATCCTAAGGATTTCCAAATGGATCACACCCATGGTCCCAGTGAGCAGCCAAACTGATGTCCTACTAGAAAAGATGAGACAGTACTTAACACTGAGAAATAGAAAGATAGATCTTGTGCCATATAATCAGTGGGGAAATCTTAGAGCTGTGTTAAAATATAATTTACTAAAAGGATAGTTTGCCCATTGTATTAGCTCTATTGTTGCTGGAACAAATTACTACAATCTTAGTGTCTTAAAACAACCACTGTATTACCTTACAGTTCTAAAGTTCAGACATCTGAAATAGTCTTGTGTGGTTAAAACCAAAGTCTCTACAGGCCTTTCTGAAGACTCTAGGGAAGTGTTTAGTTCCTTGCCTTTTCCAGTTTTCAGAGGCTTCCTCGGCTCAAGGTCTCTTTCTAATTTCAAAGTCAGCAATCTCATCATTCTGACCTTGGCTTTGGTTGTCATATTTTCTTCTCCTCCTGTTCTCTTCCCCTTATGCCTGTTTCACTTATAAGGACCTTTGGAATTACACCAGAGGCCACCTGGATAATCTTCCCATCTCAGTGACATCTGCAAAGTTTCTCCTGCCATGAAGGTATCATAGTCTCAGGGCCAGGACTTAGTCCATATACTTCTTTAGGGGGCCATGATTATGCCTACCACACCCAGACTGTCATTTTTTTTTTTTTTAATTTCACCATGTTATTAATTTTGGTAGGTTATATTAGTTAGCTGATAATATTAAAAAAGTAATTCTGAGTTGCTGACTTAAATTAGGCATAGGAAACAATTTGATATTCAAGGTAAATTTAACTAAGTGTAGAAAATCTCTTTGAGATGATACAATAGCTTTTCGTGTTGAATCTGTTACTAGAAATGCCTGGAAGCAAGGAGGCCTTGCATATTTAAAATATTTGATTTATATTTCTGTAAAAGAAGATGTCCAGTGTCTGCAAACCAGCTTGCTCTCTCTGTACTCCTGGTGCTTGTCTATCCGTTGGTTATTGCTGAGCATGGATACCACAGAGTACTTGGTCAAAACCTCCTTGTTGCTCTATTAGAGAACTTAATTGATTCTGCGTTATACTGGTGGCTGAGCAGAGAATCAAGTTTTCTGAGGACACATATTTTGGCTCTGAGAGTAGATTTTGGGGAAAAACAAGCAAACAAAAAGCCTAAGCTACATCCTATCTACTAAATACCTCCCAGGCATCAGAAAATGTACTTGTCAGTAGCCATTATACCTAACTGCAAGGGGGAATACTTAAGGCAAATAGTCTAGGGACCTGGTTTTTGTTGCGAATATTTTTTGCAAAATTCCTATTTACCCTGGACCCTCCCTTACCTCTTACAAGCAGTCCCTCAGAGCTGAGAGGCTGTCTTCTGGGTTTACATCCTCAGAAATTCCTTCAAATAAAACATAATTCTAAAACAAACAAACAAAGAAACAAAACAGCCTGTGTGTTTTTCCTTTGATGAAGCATTCCTGCCAGGGCAGTGTCCTCTTCTGACTTTGAACAGAAACCGAGTCCCTTGAATCTCTGTTACCAGGGGTCTTATTTCTCTTCCTCTGCATCCCTCAGCACTGACTTGGAAGTTAGAGAAGGAAATGTGTGTTGTGTGCTGTGCAGAGATCCTCACATCGTTGGATGGGATGAGACTTAGTGGTAGTGGGTGTTAGCTATATTGGGCACATGTTACTGACAACTGACTCTTATTTCCTGTTAATTATTATCTTATGGTGTCGTCTCATTAAGTAGCAGGATGATCGGATTTTGAATAAAGGAGATAACCATGCTTTAATTTTCGTTTTCGGGGGGGAATCCTAAAATTTGATTATATTATTATAAAATTTTATTATATTAAATAATTTACATGGATACATTTATTTAAATCTTCACCAGTTATTGAAAATCTGCTTACTCCAGGAGTCCCTGTGCTTATTAATATGTGATTAATATATGATTCAACCATTTAATAAATACTGCTTATTTATATTTTTATAGGGTCTAGAAGAGGCATCTTGTGAATGAAGAGAATAAAAATACATTTTGAAAATGATAAATACCCTAGATAATTTTTAAATTTTGTCTTCTGCTTCATATCAGCAGAGATAATAAAGTAGTTTGGTAGCAGTGAGTTAAGTGGTTATATATTTACTCCTTGGAAGGAAAGTTATAACCAACCTAGACAGCATATTAAAAAGCAGAGACATTACTTTGTCAACAAAGGTCCGTCTAGTCAAGGCTATGGTTTTCCCAGTAGTCATATATGGATGTGAGAGTTGGACTACAAAGAAAGCTGAGTACAGAAGAATTGATGTTTTTGAACTATGGTGTTGGAGAAGACTCTTGAGAGTCCCTTGGACTGCAAGGAGATCCAACCAGTCCATCCTGAAGGAGATCAGTTCTGGGTGTTCATTGCAAGGACTGATGTTGAAGCTGAAACTCCAATACTTTGGCCACCTGATGCGAAGAACTGACTCATTGGAAAAGACCCTGGTCCTGGGAAAGATTGAGGGCAGGAGGAGAAGGGGACGACAGAGGATGAGATGGTTGGATGGCATCACTGACTCAATGGACATGAGTTTGGGTAATCTCCGGGAGATGGTGATGGACAGGGCGGCCTGGTGTGCTGTGGTTCATGGGGTCACACAGAGTCAGACACAACTGAGAGACTGAAATGAAAGATAACTTCATGTAAAAAATTGGAAATTTCTGAAAATTAATTATCTTGTTAACTTTATTGTTGGTTTCAAAGGTAGCTTTAAAGATGTTAAGAATATAATGAAATGTTCAAGTGTCCTGTCTGTATGATGTGCACCCATCAGACGTTGAATTTGATGAGCATCTCCCAAGAAATATCTCCAATGAGTGGAGCCCAGATTATAATCCCTGGAACCTCTGATTATGTTTACATGCATGGAAACGGGATTTTGCAGATTCAGTTAGGTCAAGGACATTTAGATGAGGAGATTATCATAGATTATCCAGGGAGAGTCAGTATACTCACAAGTGTCCTTACAAATGGAAGGAATCAGAAGAGAGTCAGAGGGAAGGATGACTGTGGAGGAAAGCTTGAAGTGATGTGGTGTAGTCAGTCAATCAGTTCAGTCGCTCAGTCGTGTCCGACTCTGCGACCGCATGAATCGCAGCACACCGAGCCTCCCTGTCCATCATCAACTCCTGGAGTTTACACAAACTCATGTCCATCGAGTCGATGACTCCATCCAGCCATTTCATCTTCTGTCGTCCCCTTCTCCCCCTGCCCCCAATCCCTCCCAGCATCAGGGTCTTTGCCAGTGAGTCAACTCTTCGCATGAGGTGGCCAAAGTATTGGACTTTCAGCTTCAGCATCAATCCTTCCAATGAGCACCCAGGACTGCTCTCCTTTAGGATGGACTGGTTGGATTTCCTTGCAGTCCAAGGGACTCTCAAGAGTCTTCTCCAACACCACAGCTCAAAAGCAGCAATTCTTCTGCTCTCAGCTTTCTTATAGTCCAACTCTCACCTCCATACATGACTACTGGAAAAAACATAGCCTTGACTAGACGGACCTTTGTTGGCAAAATAATATCTCTGCTTTTTAATATGCTGTCTAGGTTGGTCATAACTTTCCTTCCAAGGAGTAAGTGTCTTTCAATTTCATGGCTGCAATCACCATCTGCAGTGAATTTGGAGCCCCCCAAAATAAAGTCTGTCACTGTTTCCACTGTTTCTCCATCTATTTCCCACGAAGTGCTGCGACCAGATGCCATGATCTCAGTTTTCTGAATGTTGAGCTTTAAGCCAACTTTTTCACTCTCCTCTTTCACTTTCATCAAGAGGCTCTTTAGTTCTTCACTTTCTGCCATAAGGGTGGTGTTATCTGCATATCTGACGTTATTGGTATTTCTCCCGGCAACGTTGATTCCAGCTTGTGCTTCTTCCAGCCCAGCGTTTCTCATGATGTACTCTGCATATAAGTTAAATAAGCAGGGTGACAATATACAGCCTTGAGATACTCCTTTTCCTATTTGGAACCAGTCTGTTGTTCCATGTCCAGTTCTAACTGTTGCTTCCTGACATGCATATAGGTTTCTCAAGAGGCAGGTCAGGTGGTCTGGTATTTCCATCTCTTTCAGAATTTTCCACAGTTTATTGTGATCCACACAGTCAAAGGCTTTGGCATAGTCAATAAAGCAGAAATAGATGTTTTTCTGGAACTCTCTTGCTTTTTCAGTGATCCAGCAGATGTTGGCAATTTGATCTCTGGTTCCTCTGCCTTTTCTAAAATCAGCTTGAACATCTGGAAGTTCACGGTTCATGTACTGCTGAAGCCTGGCTTGGAGAATTTTGAGCATAATGATGTGGTTTAAGAAGGGCTCAATTTTCTTTTGCTCATTTAAAGATGTAGAAAGGGGCCATGTGCCAAGGAATGTGGGCAGTCTCTAAAATCTGGAAAAGACAAGGGAATGGATTACCCTCTATAGAGTCCAGAAAAAAAATGTAGTCTTTTGGACACTTCTGTTTAATCTCATAAGGGACTTTTGACTCCTGACCTTAAGAATTATAAGATATTAATTTTGCATTAGGCCACTAAGTTTGTAGGGATTTGTTATAGCAGCAATAGAAAACTATGCACATGAACCAGAGAATATTAGAATTATTACTATTGGTTTACATGCTACAAGCAGGTAAAATCATCTGTAGTTTAAAGTGAATTACAGAACTTTCAGATTGTTCCAAGAGAGAAAAAATGAAGAACTCTAAAAATTATTAGCTTTAATTAAAAAAAAAAAAGATATTCATGCAAGCCAAGTTTTGAAGCCAACTTAAATTTAGAAAGTTATGATTTTTTAAAAAATATTGAATAGTTGATTTATTATGTTATGTTAATTTCTCTTCTATATAGGAAAGTGGCTCAATTATCCAATATATTCTTTTTCATATTTTTTCCATTATAGCTTATTACAGGGTATTGGATATAGTTCCATGTGCTATATAGTAGGACACTGTTTATCCATCCTATATATACTAGCTTGCACCCACTAATTCCAATTAACTCTCAGTCTTTGGGAGTTTGACCCTCCCTTGGCCAACAGTTTGTTCTCTATATCTGTGTGTCTTTTCCGTTTTGTAGGTAAGTTCATTTGTGTCGTAGTTCAGATTCCACATCTAAGTGTTGTCATATGTATTTGTCTTTCTCTTTCTGACTTATTTTACTTAGTGTGATGATCTCTGGGCTCATCCATGTTGCTACAAATGGCATTATTTCATTTTGGATGGCTAAGTAAATACTCCATTGTATGTATTTGCCATACTTTCTTTATCCATTCATCTGTTGATAGACATTTAGGTTCTTTCCATGATTTGGCTATTGTAAACAGTGCCGCTATGGACATAGGGGAACATGGATCTTTTCAAATTACTGTTTTGTCTGGGTAAATGCCCAGAAGTGGGATTGCTGGATCATATGGTAATTTTATTTTTACTACTATTTTTATTTTTACTACTTTCTACAGTGTCTGCACCAATGTACATTCCCATCAACAGTATAGGAGGGCTCCCTTTTCTCCACTCTTTCTCGAGGGGTCTTCCTTGGTGGCTCAGATGGTAAAGAATCTGCCTGCAATGCGCGAGACCAGGGTTCAATCCCTGGGTCAGAAAGATCTCCTTGAGAAGGAAATGGCAACCCACTCCAGTATTTTGCCTTGAGAATTCCATGGACAGAGGAGCCTGGGGAGTTACAGTCCACGGGGTCACAAAGAGTTGGACAGGACTGAAGAACTCCTTATTGCCCAATTCAGACTTAAATTGAAGAAAGTAGGGAAAACCACTAGACCATTCAGGTAGGACCTAAATCAAATCCCTTACAATTATACAGTGGAAGTGAGAAATATATTTAAGGGGCTAGATCTGATAGACAGAGTGCCTGATGAACTATGGACAGAGGTTCATGACATTATACAGGAGACAGAGATCAAGACCATCACCAAGAAAAAGAAATGCAAAAAAGCAAAATGGGTGTCTGAGGAAGCCTTGCAAATAGCTGTGAAAAGAAGAGAAGTGAAAAGCGAAGGAGAAAAGGAAAGATATCCCCATGTGAATGCAGAGTTCCAAGAAAAGCAAGGAGAGATAAGAAAGCGTTCTTCAGTGATCAGTGCAAAGAAATAGAGGAAAACAAGAGAATGGGAAAGACTAGAGATCTCTTCAAGAAAATTAGAGATACCAAGGGAAATTTTCATGCAAAGATGGGTACAGTAAAGGACAGAAATGGTATATGTCTAACAGAAGCAGAAGATATTAAGAAGAGGTTGCAAGAATACACAGAAAAACTATACGAAAAAGATCTTCATGATGGAGATAATCATGATGGTGTGATCACTCACCTAGAGCCAGACATCCTGGAATGAGAAGTCAAGTGGGCCTTAGGAAGCATCTCTAAGAAAAAAGCTAGTGGATGTGATGGAATTCCAGTTGAGCTATTTCAAATCCTGAAAGATGATGCTGTGAAAGTGCTGCACTCGATATGCCAGCAGATTTGGAAAACTCAGCAGTGGCCACAGGACTGGAAATGTCAGTTTTCATTCCAATCCCTAAAAAAGGCAATCCCAAAGAATGCTCAGACTACCACACAATTGCACTCATCTCAAATGCTAGTAAAGTAATGTTTAAAATTCTCCAAGCCAGGCTTCAGCAATACATGAACTGTGAACTTCCAGATATTCAAGCTGGTTTTAGAAAAGGCAGAGGAACCAGAGATCAAATTGCCAATATCCACTGGCAAGAGAGTTCCAGAAAAACACCTATTTCTGATTTATTGACTATGCCAAACATTTGACTGTGTAGATCACAATAAACTGGAAAATTCTGAAGGAGTTGGGCATACCAGACCACCTGACCTGCCTCTTGAGAAACCTGTATGCAGGTCAAGAAGCAACAGCTAGAACTGGACATGGAACAACAGACTGGTTCCAAATAGGAAAAAGAGTACGTCAAGGCTGTATATTGTCACTCTGCTCATTCAGCTTATATGCAGAGTACATCATGAGAAACTCTAGGCTGGATGATGCACAAGCTGGAATCAAGATTGCCGGGAGAAATATCAATAACGTCAGATATGCAGATAACACCACCCTTATGGCAGAAAGTGAAGAAGAACTAAAGAGCCTCTTGATGAAAGTGAAAGAGGAGAGTGAAAAAGTTGGCTTAAAGCTCAACATTCAGAAAATGAAGATCATGGCATCTGGTTTCATCACTTCATGGGAAATAGATGGGGAAACAGTGGAAACAGTGTCAGACTTTATTTTTGGGGCTTCAAAATCACTGCAGATAGTGACTGCAGCCATGAAATTAAAAGACGCTTACTCCTTGGAAAGAAAGTTATGACCAACCTAGACAGCATATTAAAAAGCAGAGACATTACATTGCCAACAAAGGTCTGTCTCGTCAAGGCTATGGTTTTTCCAGTAGTCATGTATGGATGTGAGAGTTGGACTATAAAGAAAGCTGAGAGCAGAAGAATTGCTGCTTTTGAGCTGTGGTGTTAGAGAAAGCTCTTGAGAGTCCCTTGGACTGCAAGGTGATCCAATAGGTCCATCCTAAAGGAAATCAGTCCTGAGTCTTCATTGGAAGGACTGATGTTGAAGCTGAAACTCCAGTACTTTGGCCACCTGATGTGAAGAGCTGACTCATTTGAAGACCCCGAAGTTGGGAAAGATGGAGGGCAGGAGGTGAAGGGCACGACAGAGTATGAGCTGGCTGAATGGCATCATCGACTCAATGGACTTGAGTTTGGGTGGACCTTGGGAGTTGGTGATGGACAGGGAGGCCTGGCGTGCTGCGGTTCGTGGGATCACAGAGTCGGTCAGACATAACCGAGTGATTAAACTGAACTGAACTGTTGGGAAAAACCATACATTTGACTAGACGAACCTTTGTTGGCAAAGTAATGTCTCTGCTTTTTAATATGCTTATTAGGTTGGTCATAGCTTTTCTTCCAAGGAGTAAGCATCTTTTAATTTCATGGCTGCAGTCACCATCTGCAGTGAATTTGGAGCCCCCCAAAATAAAGTCTCTCACTGTATCCATTGTTTCCCCAACTATTTGCCATGAAGTGATGGGACCAGATGCCATGATCTTAGTTTTCTGAATGTTGAGTTTTACACCAACATTTTCACTCTCCTCTTACACTTTCATCAAGAGGCTCTTTAGTTCTTCTTCAATTTCTGCAATAAGTGTGGTGTCGTCTGCATATCTGAGGTTATTGATATTTCTCCCAGCAATCTTGATTCCAGCTTGTGCTTCATCCAGCTCAGTGTTTCTCATGATGTACTCTGCATATAAGTTCAATAAATAGAGTGACTATATACAGCCTCGATGTACTCCTTTCCCAATTTGGAGCCAGTCTTTTGTTCCATGTCCAGGTCTAACTGTTGCTCCCTGAGCTGCATAGAGACATCTCAGGAGGCAGGTCAGGTGGTCTGGTATTCCCATCTCTTTAAGAGTTTTCCACAGTTTGTTGTGATCCAAATAGTCAAAGGCTTTGGTGCAGTCAGTAAAGCAGAAATAGATGTTTTTCTGGAACTCTTGTTTTTTCAATGATTCAGCAGATATTGGCAATTTGATCCCTGGTTCCTGTTCCTTTTATAAATCCAGATGGAACATCTGGAAGTTCAAGGTTCATGTAGTGTTAAAGCCTGGCTTGGAGAATTTTGAACATTTCTTTGCTAGCATAGGAGCTGAGTGCAGTTGTGTGGTTGTCAGCATTTTGTGGGATTGGAATGAAAACTAACCTTTTCCAGTCCTGTGGCCACTGCTGAGTTTTCCAAATTTGTTGGCATACTGAGTGCAGCACTTTCACAGCATCATCTTTTAGGATTTGAAATAGCTCAACTGGAATTCCATCACCTCCACTAGCTTTGTTCATAATGACGCTTCCTAAGGCCCACTTCACATCACACCCCAGGATGTCTGGCCCTAGGTGAGTGATCACACCATTCTGATTATCTGGGTCATGGAGCTGTTTTTGTATAGCCCTTCTGGCTATTGTTGACACCTCTTATTAATATCTTCTGTGTCTGCAGGTCCATGGAATTTTTGTCCTTTATTTTGTCCATCTTTGCACAAAACACTCCCTTGGTAGCTCTCATTTTCTTGAAGAGACCTATAGTCTTTCCCATTCAATTGTTTTCCTCTATTTCTTTGCACTGATCACTGAAGAAGGCTTTCTTATCTCTCCTTGCTATTCTTTGGAACTCTGCATTCACATGGGGATATCTTTCCTTTTCTCCTTTGCCTTTTGCATCTCTTCTTTTCACAGCTATTTGTAAGGCCTCCTCAGACAACCATTTTGCTTTTTGCATTTCTTTTCCTTGGGGAAGTACTTGATCCCTGCCTCCTGTACAATGTCAAGAACCTCCATCCATAGTTCTTCAGGTACTCTTGTCTATCAGATCTAATTCCTTGCATCTATTTCTCACTTCCAATGTATAATTTTAAGGGATTTGATTTAGGTCATACCTGAATGTTCTAGAGGTTTTCCCTACTTTCTTTAATTTAAGTCTGAATTTGGAAATAAGTAGTTCATGATCTGAGCCACAGTAAGCTCCGGGTCTTGTTTTTGCTAACAAGAGCTTCTCCATCTCTGGCTGCAAAGAATGTAATCAATCTGATTTCAGTTTTGACCACCTGGTGATGTCCATGTGTAGACTCTCCTCTTGTCTTGTTGGAAGAGGGTGTTTGTTATGACCAGTGTGTTCGCTTGACAAAACTCCACTAGCCTGCTTCATTTTGTACACCCAAGCCGAACTTGTCTGTTACTCTAGATATCTCTTGACTTCCTACTTTTGCACTCCAGTCCCCTATAATTAAAAGGACATCTTTTTTGGGTATTAGTTCCTGAAAGTCTTGTAGGTTTTCATAGAATTGTTTAACTTCAGCTTCTTCAGCATTACTGGTCAGGGCTAGAGTTGGATTACCATGATACTGAATGGTTTGCCTTGGAAAGGAACAAAATCATTTTGTTGTTTTTGAGATTACATCCAAGTCCTGCATTTTGGACTTTCTTGTTGACTTTGATGGCTACTCCGTTTCTTCTAAGGGATTCTTGCCCACAGTAGTAGGTAGAATTGTCATCTGAGTTAAATTACCCCATTCCAGTCTGTTTTAGTTCACTGATTCCTAAAATGTCAGTGTTCACTCTTGCCATCTCCTGTTTGACCACTTCCAATTTGCCTTGATTCGTGGACCTAACATTCCAGGTTCCTATGCAGCATTACCCTTCACAGCATCGGACTTGACTTCCATCATGAGTCACATTCGCAACTGGGTGTTGTTTTTGCTGTGGCTCCATCTCTTCATTCTTCTGGAGTTACTTCTCCACTGATCTCCAGTAGCATACTGGGCGTCTACCAACTTGGGGAGTTCATCTTTCAGTGTCCTATCTTTTTGCCTTTTCATACTGTTCATGGGGTTCTCAAGGCAAGAATACTGAAGTGGTTTGCTATTCTCTTCTCCAGTGGACCACGTTTTGTCAGAATTCTCCACCATGACCTGATTTTAAAGCAGCCAAAATCCTGCCATGGAATCCCCTATGTGACTTTAAATGGATATGAATTGTTTGTGTATATTTAGTTTCTTCAAATAAACTTAAGATTAAGTAACACACACACAAAGTATTTTTTCAATAAACATTTTGAGATTATATTTCTCTTTTGCATACATGTGTGCTCAGTGTAGTCCGACTCTTTGTGACCCCGTGGACTGTATCTCACCAGTCTCCACTGTCTACGGAATTTTCCAGATAAGAATACTCAAGGGAATAGTCATTCCCTTCTCCAGGGGATATTCCTGACCCAAGCATCGAACCTGCATCTCCTGAATCTCCTGCATTGGCAGGCAGATTTTTTACCACTGAGTCATCTGAGAAGCCCATATTTCTCTTTTGACTTAGATATTCATTTTGATATACCAGAAGAGCTAGCATACTGCCTTTCTCAGAGTAGTAATTTAATAAATATACCTGAAAAAATGCTCACTATAAAATAATTACAACTTCTTTTTCTTTGTTAACAGATTGTCCTCCCCAATTCTAATATTTGAGACATTCAAAAAAATTAAATGTTTTTTTGTATTAGTTGGAGGCTAATTACTTCACAACATTTCAGTGGGTTTTGTCATACATTGATATGAATCAGCCATAGAGTTACACGTATTCCCCATCAACACTAAGCAGAATCATTAAATTCTCTATTATTAATTTGATGATGACATTTAAAAATAATAAGACTGCATTTTGATTTTAAAACACTTCATTCAATACATGGAATATTAGGATATAACTCAAGTGCAATTTTGGATTCATTCAAAACAAATTGTGACAAATTAAAATTCTTTAAGACCCTCCAAGACCCTTCCTACAGAGCATAAAATCAGTTAACATTTAATTTTAGGCATAGTAGAATGTCAACTAGAAATATTTATGCTTCAAAGTAGTTGGAAAGACAACATGCCAAAATATATCCCACATTTAGATTATTTGAAACACTGAGATGTTAAGAACCTGGAGCTCCACATTGGTGGGACGGTGGTCCATGTGAATTCTTCCAGTCAAGTAGTTTTGAAGAGAATAAATAAGGGAACTACTCATTGAATAATTTTAATGGGATAAAAGAATGTTTGAAGAGCTACATACCCATCCCTTCTCTGTGTTTTTTGTCTACTAATGTTTAAAAACTAATCAAAGCAGGAAAGTTACCATGTTCCTCTTCACTTTCTCTTCCTCGTTTAGAACCATTCAGTCTATTTCTCCTAAAATACAGGAAAGTCATCCTTTCATGTGATGGTCAGTTTCTTGAGGGGGGAAGAATGCTGTCTATGCCTGTCTTAAAGTTTAATGCTTCTCCTCTGATCTTTGATGCTCTGACTTTCTGCCCAAGAAAGAGAGACAGATGGACATGGACACACACACAAGAAACAAAGTAGAAATGACTGAAGGGAGAAAGGAAGAAACTCAAGGGGAAAGCGGTGGCCACTACTGGTACAATACATTTTGAGGGATGTATCAACAAGGGCTGCACTGTAGTTGTGGCAGGAGACAGCAGACTGAGAACACACATAACTCTGTCCATGGGAAAGCATTTGGTCTGGATGGATTGCTTCAAGAATCTGGTGTCACAAAGAAAAATGACAATAACAACAAAGACGTGAGCTATGAAATTTCCATACGACAAGGGAAAATAAATACGATTCGAGATGAGTGTCTATAGCCAAGATTACAGCCAGTGTGCTGGCACTCATCTAGATGTGGCACGCAGACTACAAGTGGCAGAAATTTATTCTTTTCAGCTCTCAGAGTAACCAGGGAGAACCTGTCATATAGCTGGAACCCATGAGCACTCAAGTTTGCCCTGATTCAAATGTCCCTTTTCTATGTGTTTGAAGAACGATACCAGAAAAAAACAAAAGAAATGATAATAAAATTATTCACTATCCCTGTAGTAAATAAAATGGCATGATTTTCATGAAAAAGAAGGAAAAGACGATTAAGTTTTTAATGTCTATATTTGTTTATGTTACCATCAATTCAAACATGAGGTTTCTGGATCAAGACAGATTGTTATTACTGACAGTAATACTTGTATCAGTTCACTACACAACAGTTTCTACCTTCTTCTGGGGTGATGCTATATGGACAAGCTGGCATGTTTGGGTGTCATATAACAGGAGAAAAGTCATGAAATTAAGAATCAGGAATTCAATACACATGCTGTCCAGTTAACATCCTTCCTTCCTGAGAAGAGAAATGATTTTCCCTTATGCAAACAAATTCTCCTAGGGTAGAGAAAGGGAAGTTCCCTTGTGGGAAGTAAGTAGTGGTCTCTAGACGAACTGTAAGTCAAGTGTCTCCAGGTTTATATATCCTGGTATACACCCAAGGTTCCAGGTTTCCTTCCCTTTTGGAATGTAAATATATAGTTTGGGGAGGTAAAGTTCTCTTTATGGAAAGCACAATCACAGAAAACTAACCAAACTGATTACATGAATCACAGCCTTGTCTAAATCAATGAAACTATTAGCCATGCAGTGTAGGGCACCCAAGATGGACGGGTCATGGTGAAGAGTTCTGACAAAACGTGGTCCACTGAAGGAACGGAAAGCCACTGAAGATTGTTGCGTTGAGAACCGCATGAACAACATGAAAAGCCAAAACTATGACACTGAAAGATGAACTCCCCATTTTGCTCGGCGCCCAATATGCTACTGGAGAAGAGCGGAGTAATAGCCCCAGAAGGAATAAAGAGGATGAGCCAAAGTGGAAACAGCCAGGTGTGGATGTGTCTGGTGGTGAAAGTAAATTCTGATGCTGTAAAGAACAATATTGCAACAGAAACCTGGAATGTTAGGTCCACACATCCAGGTAAATTGGAAGTGGTCAAACAGGAGATGGCAAGAGAGAACAGTGAAATTTTAGGATTCAGTAAACGAAAATGGCCTGGAATGGGTGAAATTAACTCAGATGACCATTGTATCTAGTACTGTGGGCAAGACTCCCTTAGTAGAAACGGAGTAGCCCTCACAGTCAACAAAAGAGTCCAAAATGCAGGTCTTGGAGGTGATCTAAAAAATGACAGAATGACCCCTCTTTGTTTCCAATGCAAACCATTCAATATCACAGTAATCCAAGTCTGTGCCCCAACCACTAATGCCAAAGAAGCTGAAGTTGAACAGTTCTATGAAGACCTACAAGACTTTCTAGAACTAACACCAAAAAAAAAAAAAAAAAAGATATCCTTTTCATCACAGGGAACTGAAATACAAAAGTAGGAAGTCAAGAGATACCTGGAGTAACAGGCAAGTTTGGCTTAGAGTACAAAATGAACCAGGCTAACAAAGTTTTGTCAAGAGAATGTACTGGTCATAACAAACACCCTCTTCCAACCACACAAGAGATGAATCTATATGTGGAGGTCACCAGATGGTCAATACCGAAATCCAATTGATTATATTCTTTCCATCCAAAGATGGAGAAGCTCTATACAGTCAGCAAAAATAAGACCAGGAGCTGACTGTGGCTCAGACCATGAACTCCTTATTGCCAAATTCAGACTGAAATTGAAGAAAGTAGGAAAACCACTAGAGCATTCAGGTATGACCTAAGTCAAATCCCTTACGATTATACAGTAGAAGCGACAAATAAATTTAAGGGATTAGATCTGAGAGAGAGAGAGTGCCTGAAGAACTATGAACAGAAGTTTGTAAGACTATATAGGAGATGGAACCATACCCAAGAAAAGAAATGCAAAAAGACAAAATGGTTGTCTGGGGTGGCCTTACAAATAGCTGAGAAAAGAAGAGAAGTGAAAGGCAAAGGAGAAAAGGAAAGATATCCCCAGGTGAATGCAGATTTCCACAGAGTAGCAAGGAGAAATAAGAAAGCCTTCCTCAGTGTTCAGTGCAAAGAAATAGAGGAAAACAATTGAATGGGAAAGACTATGGATCTCTTCATGAAAATTAGAGATACCAAGGGAATATTTCATGCAAAGAGGAGAACAAAAAAGGATAGAAATGGTATGGATCTAACAGAAGCAGAAGATATTAAGAGTAGATGGCAAGAATATACAGAAGAACTACACAAAAGAGATCATAATGACCCAGATAATCACAATTGTGTGATCACTCACCTAGAGCCAGACATCCTGGAGTGTGAAGTCAAGTGGGCCTGAGGAAGAATCACTACAAACCAGGCTACTGGAGGTGATTGAATTCCAGCTGATCTATTTCAAATCCTAAAAGATGAGGCTGTTCAAGTGCTCAACTCAATATGCCAGCAAATTTGGAAAACTCAGCAGTGGCCACAGGACTGGAAAATGTCAATTTTCATTCCATCCCAAAGAAAAGCAATCCCCAAGGTGTTCAAACTACCACACAATTGCACTTATTTCACATGCCAGCAAGATAATGTTCAAAATTCTCCAAGCTAGGCTTCAACAATACATGAATCCAAAACTTCCAGATATTTTAGCTGTATTTAGAAAAGGCAGAGGAAATAGACATCAAAATGCCAACATCCACTTAATCTTAGACAAAGCAAGAGAATTCCAGATAACCATCTACTTCTGCTTCAGTGACTATGCAAATCCTTTCAGTTGTGGATCACAACAAACTGGAAAATGTTTTAAGAGATAGGAATACCAAACCACCTTACCTGCCTCCTGAGAAATCTGTATGCAGGTCAAGAAGCAAGATACAACCAGACATGGAACAATGGACTGGTTCCAAATTTAGAAAGGAGTACATCAAGACTGTATAATGTCACCCTGCTTATTTAACTTATATGCACAGTACATCATGTGAAATGTCAGGCGGCTGGATGAAGTACAAGCTGGAATCAAGATTGCCAGGAGAAATATCAATAACCTCAGATATGCTGATGACACTACCATTATGGCAGAAAGCAAAGAGGAGCTAAAGAGCCTCTTGACGAAGGTGAAAGAGGAAAGTGAAAAAAGTGGCTTAAAACTCAACATTTAAAATAAATGGATTAAAAAAAAAAAAACCTCAACATTCAAAAAAATGAAGATCATAGCATCCAGTCCTATCACTTCATGGCAAGTAGATGGGGAAACAATGGAAACAGTGACAGACTTTCTTTTCTTGGGCCCCCAAATCACTGCAGATGGTACTGCAGCCATGAAATTAAAAGACGCTTGCTCCTTGGAAGAAAAGCCATGACCAACCTAGATGGTCTATTAAAATGCAGAAACATTACTTTGCCAACGAAAGTCTGTCTCGTCAAAGCTGTGATTTTTCCAGTAGTCATGTTTGGATGTGAGAGTTGGACAATAAAGAAGGCTGAGTGTCAAAGATGTGATGCTTTTGAACTTTGGTGTTCGAGAAGACTCTTGAGAGTCATTTGGACAGCAAGGATATCCAACCAATCAGTCCTAAAGGAAATCAGTCCTGAATATTCATTGGAAGATCTGATACTGAAGCTGAAGCTACAGTACTTTGGCCACCTGATGTGAAGAGCTGACTCACTGGAAAAGACCCTGATGCTGGGAAAGCTGAAGGCAGGAGGAGCAGGTGACAACAGAGGATGAGACGGTTGGATGACATCACTGACTCAATGGACATGAGTTTGAGCAAGTTCTGGGAGATGGTGAAGGACAGGGAAGGCTGACTTGTTACTGTCTGAGAGGTCACAAAGCATCGGACACAACTCATTGATGAACAACAAAAGCTTTCTAGATTTCTCACTAGAATGCCTGAAAGAACTATGGACAGGTTTATAAGACTATATAGGAGGTGGTAATCAAAACTATGTATTTTCACACATCTTTAACTTCCATGGCTTGTTTATTAACTTTTGTTCCATTTATTCCTTGCGTAGAGGGCCCTAACCTTGCAGAAAGATGAAAATATTTACTTGTTGGCAAAGAAAGAGAAAGAAAAAGCTGAGGTAAAAAGATGGCAGAATACAATAAAAAGGGTGGGGGAGGGTTACAACAAGTAATCAAATTCTAGTAACTAACAAAAATGTTAGTCTGAGCTAGACAACCTACAGAACTCATTCAAAACTGCGTGAATCAAGGTAGACCTGTGGGATTAAAAATGAGAAGGCAGCTAAAATAATACAAAAGATGAAAGTAATGAGCTGAGGCACTGTGAAGACAGTCCTGAGGAACATGAACTTGTACGAGACGAAGACCATTGCAAGGATCCCAAGAGAGAATATCCATAGGACTAGAATCTAATCAAAGGAATCTGTAGTGTTACAAAAAGGAGAAAACTTTAAGATGAGCAGGAATGTCAAATATTATTTTAAGCAATTTAACAGAGGAAAAATATTGTTACGAAGTATAATAAATAAGAAGATATTGGCTAAAGATGTTCGTAGGAACACAAAATGTGTTCAGACTCTGTGAGGAATGATTGGATGGCACTGAAGGGGTGATACAAATTTAATTTTTGAAAGTATATAAGCTTATTAAGAGACAGGAAAGAGTAAATAAATAACTGGAAAAAGAAACTGTGTTATGCTGACATGTTTGAAACTTCATAAATGTTGTTAACTATATAATTCATAGAGTAAGGGTCCTGAGAAGGGCTGGAGATGGCATAGGCAGAAGCTATCAATGGACAGGCAGAAGAGTCCTTCTTTAATAATATAAAAAGAGGAAATGTCAGGCAGATATGTTCTTAGGTTCCAGGACAGAAATTTGAGAGACTTATCTTCTGATGCCTTGATTTTCTCCATGAATTAGAAGGTGGGTGATGAGGGACGAAATGGAATCATAATAAGAGTGGGTAACTATTTCAACAGATGCTATAGAGAATTGAAGAGTGAAGAGTAAAGAAACAAGGACACTTGGCTAGGCAGCGATAAATGTTGAAACCATTGTGTGATTGTTTTTTTAAGCATCACTCAGAAACCCAGCAATGGGAATAAAGAAGATAAAATGTTGAGTGTTCAGGATTGGTGTGTCTCAGGGTGTCTGTGACAGATGGACAATGGGTAAACAGACATAAGGATATCGACAAGAAAAAAGGTTGACATTACACATTTTCATGAGTCAATTTTGTTCCCCAAAGGACATCTGATAATCTTGGAGATATTATTGATTGTCATAAGAATA
The DNA here is from genome assembly GCF_963930625.1 of Muntiacus reevesi. Taxonomy (NCBI): domain Eukaryota; kingdom Metazoa; phylum Chordata; class Mammalia; order Artiodactyla; family Cervidae; genus Muntiacus; species Muntiacus reevesi. The sequence goes on along the minus strand of NW_027077820.1, from coordinate 118,083 downwards.
GGCTATGGGTGAAATAGCAGTTATTTTAAATTATAGCTCTGATATAAACTTTAGTACAAAGAACTAGTGGTCACTGTTGGCAGAATTGCCAGAAGCCCAACTTTAGGCTTGCCCTGACATTCAAAAGGAATTCCTTAGCTAAAATAGATCTAGGACCTTCCAAAATTGGTCTAGAAGTTCAGTAAGGAAGAAATAAACATGAACACACTTATCAATATGATTTTCCCACCCTCTGCGGGGCTCCCTTCTGGCTTCACTCTTTGTAGAAAGACTTGTACTTTTACAGAACTGTGGAGCTTTTGATGAATTTCTTCACCACCAAGGATCATGACTTTTTTTTTTGGTTTTTTTTTTTTTTTTTTCAGATTAAAAGCTCATCGATCATTTCTGTTGGATGAACCTCTCTGGTATACCATCTGAAGGGTATTAGGGAAAAAAATGTCATATTCCTCTAAAGACTGAAAAAGAAACATGATATTACTGATTCAACATGATAGCTGTTTCGAAGGCAGAATTAAAGGAACATAATTTCAGCAGCTTCCTCTTTTCCTCTAATCCCAGAGTTCATTGTTATTTTATACACTGAGGCACTTTGGAACCTCTCAGATGCTTTTAATCTGGCACTTCCTAGTTGGCAATTACTACTTCATCTTCGGTCTTTATGCTCTTAAGAATTTGAGCTCATAAAACAACATTGTTCTTATAATTGTGGAAAAACCACAGGAAAAGAAAAATTCCCTGTCTTGATCAAGCCCCACTTGTGAACATTTCTATATTTATTATACTTATTATTCTTTAACATGTTTTACATTTAAGGTGGAATTGCACTCTCTTTTTGAAAAAGGGGGAGAAATCAAGAAATCATTCTCACTGAACTACACTGGGAACATACACTAAGGGGTGTAAAAAAATTAAAGCGACTCCCCATGTTGCAAAATGAAGTTTAAAAGGCGTCTGAACTAAAGCTAACATCGCATGCGGCCAATGCCCTGGCAGAATGGAGGGATGCTAACTATGCCTGCCTGCAGTGTCACAGGAGCCAATTCATGGGAGAAGAATGATGGGACTTAATTAAAGGTGGATGATGTCACTTGAAACAACTTTTGGACTGAGGTTAGGTCAGGGTTAAGTTAAATTCTATGAGGAGTCCCTCTATGCCATGTCAGTGGACAGTTCAAACAAAGTTGATAGAAGGGAGGTAAAAGCCAAGAAGTTAAAAGTCGCACAGTAAAATAAGTGTCAATGTGTAAAAAAAATGATGACAGTTTAAAGCATTTTGAATGCTGAAAATGTTTAAGCAGGAGCATCAGAAACAGGCTTACAAAAGCTGTTAGACCCCGGTAAGGGTGGAGCTTTTATAAGATATATCCAATGAATCCTGGCTCTTTGAAAAGGGCTCCATTTCAAATGAGTCACTTACATACTTTCCCCTGCACATCAAGAGCACCATCTTAAAAGGACCAAGGAACACTAGAGAAATCTCGTGGATAGTACACATTTTAATAGCATGTTAAGATTATGTAGGCAGGGTACACGGTTGAGAAATGTGAATTTGATCTACATAAGTAAATGATCTTTGTAAAATAATTTTAAGGAAGAAAAATTTACTCTTGGTACTATGAATTTTGCCTAAAATGTTTGACAAACAAGATATATCAATGTAATAGTCAAGAAATATGTATTGATTTCCCCATTGATAGACATTAATATAATGTCTGGAAATGTTTTAGAAAATGTAAAGATGAAATGGACATGACCATATCTTTAACAAGTAAGAGAAACAGGTATTAAACAAATGGTAACAATTAATTTAGGTAGGCATAGATATAAGAAGTCTATAACAGGTATAATCAATGTCATGAGGAATGATAGGTATAATCAATGTCATGAGGAAAAATGATAGGTATGATCAACATCATGAGGAAAAATTATGGCCTCCTTCACCTAGGAATAGTAACAATTATATGATAGGTATAACCAAAGTTGTGAGGAAAAAAAAACAACAACCAGTATCCTTCACCTAATTTAGAATTATAAACATGGATTATAAGCCTACCCCAGTAAGACTGGTGCATCTAACCACATGAACCAGGTCTAATCACATGGTTCCTCTAACCACGTGGACCACACCCTTGTCTAACTTAATGAAACTATAGACCGTGCCAAGTAGGATCACCCAAGATGGACGAGTCATGGTGAAGAGGTCTGACAGAATGTGGTCCACTGGAGAAGAGAATGGCAAACCACTTCAGTATTCTTGTCTTGAGAACCCCATGAACAGAATGAAAAGGCAAAAAATATGGCGCTGAAAGACGAACTCCCCATTCGGTAGGTGTCCGATATGCTACTGGAGATCAGTGGAGAAATAACTCCAGAAAGAATGAAGAGACAGAGCCAAAGCAAAAACAATAGCCAGTTGTGGATGTGACTGGTGATGAAAGAAAGGTCTGGTGCTGTAAGAGCAATATTGCATAGGAACCTGGAATGTTAGGTCCATGAATCAAGAAAAATTGGAAGTGGCCAAGCAGGAGATGGCAAGAGTGAACGTCGACATTTGAGGAATCAGCAAATTAAAATGGACTGGAATGGGTGAATGTCACTCAGATGATCATTATAACTGCTACTGTGAGCAAGGATCCCTTAGAAGAAATGTAGTAGCCATCATAGTCAACAAAAGAGTCTGAAATGCAGTACTTGGATGCAATCTCAAAAACAACAGAATGACCTCTGTTGGTTTCCAAGGCAAACCATTCAATATCACGGTAATCCAAGTCTATGCCCCAAACCGTAATGCTGAAGAAACTGAACTTGAAGAGTTTCTTCAGCAGAAGAACAGAAGAAACTTGAACGCTTCTATGAAGACCTACAAGACCTTCCAGGACTAACACCCAGAAGGATGTCCTTTTCATTATAGGGGACTGGAATGCAAAAGCAGCAAGTCAAGAAACACCTGGAATAACAGACAAACTTGGCCTTGGAGTACAGAATGAAGCAGGGCAAAGGCTAATAGAGTTCTGCCAAGAGAATGCACTGGTCATAGAAAACACCCTCTTCCAAAAACATAAGAGAAGACTTTACAAATGGACATCACCAGGTGGTCAACATTGAAATCAGACTGATTATATTCTTTGCAGCCAAAGATAGAGAAGCTCTATACAGTCAGCAAGAACAAGACCGGGAGCTGACTGTGGCTCAGATGATGAACTCCTTATTGCCAAATTCAGGCTGAAATTGAATAAAGTACAGAAAACGACTAGACCATTCAAGTATGACCTAAATCAAATCCCTAATGATTATACAGTGGAAGTGAGAAATAGATTTAACGGACTAGATCTGATAGACGAGGGCCTGTGTTTCTCCACTTCCCCCTCCAGCCTGTGACCCTGGTGCTTCTTTTCATCACAGCCCCCACTGAATGCTCAGGGCACAGCTGGTAAGTGAATAGATCAGAGGCTCCATTCCTCCACTGAGAAGCTCGGATGCTAGTAGGAGGAGGTATAGGCCAGGTCAGGGGCAGGGGAATGTGTAGGAGTGCAAGGGCCACTCTCCTCGCCCCCGCACTGGACACATGACCCCTTTGATGGGAACCTCTCATACTGCACACCCAGCAGGGAAAGCACAGCACAGACCCTACCTCTGAGAGACTTCAGGACACCAGCATTCCGTGGGCCCCAGGAGGGAATGTGAGAGGATCCACAGGAAGCAGGGGCTTTGAGAGGGACCTTGAAGAGGACCCTCAGCCTCCTCTTGTCCACTTCAGCCGGGGGGTGTCTCATTCGCTTCTCAGGACTCCTCACCACAGCCAGTGCAGATGTCCTGACCTTGATTCCATACGAGGTCCAACAAGGTGGTCTTTGCCTCAGTCCAGGAGAAATGACGCATGTTTCTGTCACCGTTGCCACCCCAAGGTCCACCCCTCCCCTGACCCCACTGCCTATGCTCCCTTCCTCTGACGTATGTCAGTGTGTACTTGTGTGCACACGCAGAGAATCTGCTCCACATTGCCAAAATATCCTGGGGTCTCAGGACCTCTAGTTCCCACGGCAAACTACGTGGCAGGGAGACAGCGCTAGCCTAGGAGATCCTAACTCTCCCTTCATCTCAAGACTCTGCCCCTGCCGAGGCTGATTAGTAGTAACACACACACACACACACACACACACACACTAAATAAAACTTCACAGGCTAAAACGTATTGACTGAAAATTTATAGAAGCAATAGATAAGTTTGGTACCTATTATCTGACTCAGTTGACCAAGTAGAAATTATTATTCTTAAATCTTACAAAGACAGAATCTATAGTCATGAAATGATGATTAGGATAAGAAAACTTGACATTTATTTTTTTAAACAACTGATATCAAGTCCAACACTCTAAGGAAATGTAAAGTCAGGATTTTCCAGCCAGGAGTCCTGGGGCTGACAAACGCCCCTCCCCGCCCCCACTGGGCCTGGAGCGAGTGCGCAGGCGCGAGAGGCTGCAGGTGCGAGTGCGCAGGCGCGAGCGGCCACAGGCGAGTGGGCGGAGGCACAGGGACGCCAGAGCTCCCGGACCGCTCCTGAGGGGAGGGAAGGTGGAGACTGGGTCGGTCCCCACTGCGAAAGGCCCCGGACCGGGGAGCAGCGCAGACACGAGTAAGTGCAGCTCTATCCGCAGCCCCTCACCGCGCGCCCCCGCCTGCCCAACGGCCAGCGGCCCCCGACTCCTCCAGCCTCGGGGAGCGCGAGCCTCGCTGGGTCCTCGGGTCCGGGGTCGCCGCCACCGGCCGCAGGGTGAGGACCCCGGGCCGGGGCCCAAGACGGTCGTGGAACTGTGGGCGCCCCGCGCGCTCGCAGCCCTCCCTAACTCGGCGCCCCTCGACCGCGGGGGGCGGCCTCTGGGTCTGTGGGCGCCGCCTGGACCCGGTCGCCGCGGGCTCGCGGGTTCGGGAAGGGGAGGTGCCTCCGAGGAGCCCGAAGTCGGGGCCGCGGGGTGCGCGTCGGGCGCGTTGGGTCCGCGGGTGTGAAGAGGTCTCTGCTCCCGGATGCGCGCCGGTGATGGGGGCGCCCAGCTCGGGATCCTGTTCGCTGGCCGCCAACAGCGGGTGTTCAGGTGGGACTCCGTGCTCTTTGCTAAAGCCTTCTGGAGGATAGGCTACAAAAGGTTATTAACGTTCACTTTCAGCGTTTTCAGGCTTTATTGACGGTCACTGACTCTAAGAGCGCGTCTTGGAGGGCAGTTTGTGACATACTAACATCTAAGCAAAGTTTGAAATAAAACTATTCCCGCCTTTGTATGTTTTGGGGTATGGTGAAGAGTTTTTCTTGATTCCGTTAGGCTTTTCAAGCCTAACGACTTTTGGCGACTTTTGGCGGAGCTGCACTGCTCTTAAATGGTGACAGTATTGTCGCTAAGTCATGTCCCAACTCTTGGGACACCGTGGACTGACTGTAGCCCTTCAGGCTCCTCTGTCCGTGGAATTCTCCAGGCAGGAATACTTGAGTGCGTTGCCATTTGCTTCTCCAGGAGATCTTCCCAACCCAGGAATCGAAGCCGAGTCTCTGGCATTGTAGGCAGATTCTTTAGCAACTGAGCTACTAGGGAAGCTCCTAAGTTAAATGAGCATTTAAAAAATACTTCTTTGAGCAGTTACCATAGACGCTCAAATATTTGAGAATTTTAGTTATAGTAATGGGCGTGGTTTCTTTGGTTTTTTGTTTGGTTTTGGGTCTTTGGTTATTTTTTGTTGTTGGTTGGCTGGTTTTGGGATTTTTGGATTTCTTTGGGTCGGGGTAGAGTTTGCATCAGGAGGAGATGGTATCCAAATCAGGAGAAATGTTTATTTCATGGTGTTCTGGTATGCAGTGTTGCAGTTTAAAGTATCTAATCCTGGTTAAATCTCAGATTGGCTCCAGCAAATGGATATTTTTATTGAGAATAGTTTGGGTTTTGTTCTGTGGGTTTTTTATGTGCTTTTCTTTTTTAGTACAATCTGCTTATTTAGCATGCTTCAAATCATAATAGATTGTAGTTAACACTGGTGGTTGATGCAAGGAACAATGCTTTGTAACACAGAGATGGGTTGTCTTTTTCTACAGAAATTTGTTCTTGAGTCAGTAAATTTCCACGTAAAACTCTCAGGAGTGACTTTTGCTATAGCACTTTGGTCTCTGTAATGAGGAATAAAGCATATCATTTCACTGTTGAAGATAATGGCATATACTATAAAGATAGGCATCGGGTACATAAAAGGAATTCGAGCCTTGAGTTTGGTGAATTAGTGTCCTCAATGAAACGGCTTGTCTCTTCGAAGAGAAGGAGCGCGATAACCACATGGTGATGACCAGGGTTCTTTCCCTACCTTGAACACCAAGAGGAACGGGAGGAGACAGAGTGATTTTCAGAAGAACTGACGTTCATTTATCAACCACGTACCCTCGTTCCTTGCTGTTTCTTAATTCCCAGAGAAATTAAAAAACGTGGTTCCTAACCAGGATATTTGAATGGGAAAGGTCCTTTCAGTTCCCAGGCAGGTAACTGAATCCGTTGTATAAGCGTTCATCTGCCTGTACCTTGGAAGTAACACTGAGAAAATCGTCTTCTCTAATGGATGAAGTGGGCAGAATAGGAGGGTGGTGGAGCTTTTTGGGGCAAGTTTTCCAAAAGTTGGAGCAAAAGTAAATCAGTCTCTTCAAAGGAACAGACTCATTAGATACCAGCATTTGGGCCTTAAGGTCTTTTGCAACATCATGTAGCTTGTTAGTAAAAATACTCCAGACCAGAGAAAAATCCACGTGGTCAAATGCTTATTGGATGAAAAGTAATGAAAGAAAAAGAACATGCTGAAGATTTTTAATATCTGGTATTTGACCCAGATCAGTTGACTGAGTACAAATAAAGGTCAGTCAAGAAATCTTCCAGAGAGAGAATTTAGTCATTCAGCTGTGATGTGGACAAGAAACCTGCTATTTATTTGTTAAAAATTAATCCCAACTAAAATACTTTGTTAATTAGCAATAAATATGGATAAACTGCAAGTAGTTTACTATGCTGTGTTTTCAAAGCAGGATCAAGGAATTAAAAGTTACTGAAGTTTTCTCTGGAAAGTACTTTCTCAACATTATTTTTCAAATATTGTAATTCTGATTGCAGTGTGTATGAATCTCAGAGTAAAATCTGTTGAGGAATTGATATTCTCTGAGGTCAAATGACTGATTCAGAAGAGCAGGGTTAAATTGGAGGGTAAAAGTGTCAATAACACAAATTGATGTCTGTCATTTTAAATGTACTAGATTGAGGGCCATTTAAGTGGATCGTATAATTAGCATAATTGTGCGTATAATGGTTTATGCTAAATTACCACACAACTCCCCAAATTTCAGCAGCACAGCACTATGGTTCCCACATCACAGCCCTGGGTGGGTATTCACTTTGGGGAGACTGCACTCCTTCAGATGGTCATTCAGGAACCCAGACTCCTCCCATCCTATACCGTCTCCCTTCCCTTAGACCTCATCCCCATCTGCATCCATCAGCAGAAGGGGTCAAGAATATGGAGAAATGCATATGGAAGTTTCTGATGAGCCAGCTCTGGAAGGATCCAGGTCAGTTTCTCTGCTGCTGTTTTGGCCACAGTCCATTTCTGTGGCCACAAGAGAGACTGGGGATTCTTCCAACTGTTCTCCCCAGGAAGGGAGAACAATTAAAGTTGTCAGCAACCGTGAGTCATTCATTTCGATTTAATTCGTTTTCAAATCTTTATTGGCTGTTTGCCATACACCAAGCGCTGTGCAGAGTGTGACCTGAGAATTGGTTGAGCAGCATCTTGATCTTGGAGGAGTTGTGAATCCTCAGGAGAGAAGACAGAGTATGAAGTGCCTGCCATCCTAGGAGAAAGGGATTAAGAGAACCTGCTTTGAAAGTTCAGGGAATGATTCTAGATTTGAAAGCTGCCTGGAAATGATTGATTTGGATTCCACTTTCAGAGATGAACAAGATATGATTGTGAAAGAAGCTGGCATCAGGAGCCGTAGAAACAGGTCCTGCGATACAGGGTATCATAAAGAATATCATGTCGTCATTGTTCAGTTGCTAAGTTGTGTCGGTCTCTTTGCGACTCCATGGAACTAAGAAGAGATATATCATTTTACAGCTAAAGCAGCTGAAGCCTAGAGTAGGAAGGTGACCATCCAGGTCAGGTAAAGGGGTTGAAGATCAGGTTTCAAGCTGAGAAAGAGTCCACGGGGACTCAGTCTGAGCAGTTCAAACACTGAAAGGAGACCACTAATGTTCTGGGAAGGCTGGCATCTGGCCTCAGTGTGGGATTTGAGACAGAGAGTGGGCCCAGGGGGAACTGAGCCTCCGCAGTGGGCAGAGGAGGCCACCCCATCTCCGAAAAGTGCCACTGACCTCAGAGTGGGTGGAATGAGCAGTGAATTCTAGTCCACCTGAGAAAGCAGTCCAATCTGAATAACTCTGAGTTTAGGTTTATCTTACATACTTCTTAAGAAAGAACTTGGACAAGGCCAAGTCAAGTGCAGCCTCTTGAATTCCACACCCAGTATTCATTGGTGGAAGTGCTTAAACCCTCCAAGTGATTCCAGTATTTTAATTTTACTCAGTATTTAATTCCAAAGTTCTCTGTGCGATACAGTGGGTTCTTATTGTTTATTTTATATATAATATGCCTTGCGCGATTCACGCTGGTCAGACTACATGATTATGTTCACTTCTGATATAATCTTTTTAGGTACAGCCTTAAAGTCTTTGATAAGATATTTTAAAATAATTTTAGCATGTGTGTGTTCTATGATTACTTAATGAGCAAATAACTGGAATCAAAAAGAGTGTGAATGTATTTAATGTGAGGACAGGTGAAGTGAAGCAGTCTGGAAGAGGGAACCAATAAAAAGGGATCTTGGTAAATAAATAAAGACATCGTTTAGAAATGGAGAGGTATTTGGAAGGAAATTAGTGCCTGACACCATACTCTGCTCTTTGCATGTTTAGGAGCTAGTTTCTGATGTTATTTTCACCACAGATCTCCCTGTGGTGAATTGTATTTGACCTCCACACTGTTTATCTCCTGGACACATTGTGAAATTTTGAGAAGAAGCAGGTATTAGAATTTGTCTTGAGAGCAGCTATAAACATTTCCTGGAACCCCTCTAGGGTAGAAGAAAAAGGAAAGGAAAATGGAAACAAGGGATAAAGACAGCTAATAATGTTGGAGATACCACTGGGATTTGTGGTCTCTTTTTGAAATGGCTTCCCTGGTGGTTGAGACAGGAAAGAATCCACCTGCAATGCAGAAGTCCTGGGTTCGATCCCTGGGTTGGAAAGATCCCCTGGAGAAGGGAACGACTACCCACTCCAATATTCTGGCCTGGAGAATTCCATGGACAGAGGAGCCTGGTGGGCTACAGTCCATGGGGTCACAAAGAGTCGGACACAACGGAGCACTTTCAATTCACTTTTTGAAACTAAATAGAAGTCAGAACGTGACTGTTTCTTGATCATGGTTTGTTTTCATTTTTGTCTTTTTTTTCTTACTCCTTCATCAGTTATTCCAGTTGATAGAACATTATGTCATCTTCAGTTTCAGTGTGAGTGCTTGTCTTGCTTCCATTTGTATTATTCATGCAAACGTTGATTGAACTGATGACCCCAAGTCATCAAGGAAACATTAAATACACTGATGAATACATTTCTTAATTTTAGAAAAAATTAATGAGTGAAGGTTAAAATACTCTTCTTAAATTTGTCATTTAAAAAATTCTCATATGCATACCTCATTGCCTAATACTGCCAGAAAAATGAGGAATTCCTATGTGTTAATGAGCCTGTATATTTTTTACAGGTATGACTATTACCGAGTGTAACAGCCCAGTTTGCTGGCCATGTCCTGTCTCCAGGAAAGTTGTAGCTGCTGTTGTTTCAGGTAGTCCCTTGGGTACCAGAGGTGAGTTTATGAAGCTATACGACCTTTTACACTTATTTAAAAAAATTGAAGTGTCGTTGATTTACAGTGTTGTATGTCAGCTGTACAGGTAAGTAATTCAGTTGTGTGTGTGTGTGTGTGTGTGTGTGTGTGTGTGTGTGTGTATTCTTTTCCATTACCGTTTATTACAAGGTATTGAGTAAGTTCTCTGTGCGATACAGTGGGTTCTTATTGTTTATTTTATATATAATATGCCTTGCGTGATTCACGCTGGTCAGACAACGTGATTATGTTCACTTCTGATATAATCTTTTTAGGTACAGCCTTAAAGTCTTTGATAAGATATTTTAAAATAATTTTAGCATGTGTGTGTTCTAATTCCAGTGGTAGTTATTAGAGATATGATTTTGCATGAAGTATTTCTCTTTTTGTTCTTGACCAATTAAAAAAATTGTTTTTTTTTTTTTCTGATTGGTTTGCTAGATATTTGTGACTACATTAAAAATGTTAACTTTTGTCTCATCTTAAAATACGATCTGAATTAGCAATGAATATTGTGCTATACATAAGGGCTGTGACATAAATCTAGTTTCTAACTTCATAAACACATTATCTAGAAGGGAACACAGACACATATGTAACAACTGCATTTGTTTACTGAGTGAAATAGTGAGATGGATAAAGTTCTAGTAAGCCTTGAACAGCCAAATCAGCTTCAGAAATAGATGTGCAGTTATTTTAAAATATTTTAAACATTTTCCAGCTACATGCAGAAAATAGTGTGAAAGAGGTATGGTTCTTACTATAAGCAATTTAGCATTTTGACATTCTGAGCATCCTCATCATGAAATTAAGTCCAGAAGGAGTTTTCCCACATCTCTTGAAATGGTCCTTGTTCGTCCACAACATTTCCCATAATAACAGAGGTGCTTCCAAGGGCAGGAAACGTCAACGTTATTAAAGTTTCACAAAGCAAAGTCACTTTTAAGAATATGATGTCCCCAAACTGACAAAGGTCTTGAAAAATAATTTCAAGGGCGTCATAAATTATTTTCTGCTTGTCAAAGGGCAGAAATATTTAGGTTGAGCTAATGAATGGTAGAGTTTTAGAGTGGAGAATATCCTTAAAATATTACATAGATTTATACTGTCAGTAGATGCTACCTACATGAGGTTATTTGTATTTAAACAAATTTTAAAATTAAAACTGCAGTTTCTCAGTTGGATTTGCCATATTTTAAAGATGTTTATTAGCTACATGTGGCTAGTGAATACTGCATTGGCTAGTACAGATACAAAACATTTTCATTATCATAAAAAATTTTATTGAGCAATACTAAATATATACCCAGATATTCATAGAGGAGGCAACCAAGTCTCAAGGAAGTAATAAAACTTCCAGAGGTCACACAGCTGTGTTTTTTAAAGAAACGCAGAATGATGCAAAGCAAGTAATAACAGAGGCATTAAAGAAACCCAGGAGGTTTCTGGAACAGATAAAGTAGAGTTTAACAGTGCAGGCTTAGTTGTTAGCAGGGTTGAAGCTCATGATCATTAGGACGACCTACCTGATTGAATTTGGACAGTTAAAATTTTATGCAGTGAATTAAAAGCAGAAAAATATTTCAATTTCAATCAAAGGCTGCCAGCTCCATATTTTTAGCCTGTGCTGTGCTTCCAGATTATGTTTATCACTTTAGTATACAGGGCACCACTCAAACCAAACCCGAAGTTTGGTTTGCCTGGCCCCAAGAAATGAAACAATCTTGAGGGGTTATGGCTATATTTGAAAAGGTTGATTTTTCAATGCATCATGCAGACTGGCCCTGTTTTAAAAGGGACTCCTGCCACCACATAGTCGAAATGAAACAATCTTGAGGGGTTATGGCTATATTTGAAAAGGTTGATTTTTCAATGCATCATGCAGACTGGCCCTGTTTTAAAAGGGACTCCTGCCACCACATAGTCGAAATGTGAACTCTTTTCTCTCTTGGCAAAAGTCAAAGATAGGCCCTGCCTTTTTATTATTTCATTAAAATCCAAATATTATTTTTCCATTTTCTACCTTGTTTTCATCACAGTGTGATCAACTGTAGTCAAGAAAGGAAAGGTTAGATTTATCAATCGAAGTGTGGTAAAGGCCCTCTAAATAATTGAACCCTCAGGAGAAACAATCCTCATGTATTCTTTTTCTGTTGCTTCAATATCTTCATAAAAAGTCATTTCAGTATGTTTGGTCCTGTAGCAGAGATTCTGTGAAGTGCTTATCTTCCTCGGAGGTCCAGAAAGCCTGTGAGTGTGTGGATAAAGGTGGGTCTTAGAGAGAGAGAGGGAGGATGGAGAGAGACTTGATGCTGAGAGAGGACAATGTTCTAAAACCTCCTTGGGTTGAAGGTAGGGGAGCAGAAATACCCATGAGTAATCTAGAGTAAAAGTTAAATAATCAAGGAGATGAATACTCTGAAGGAATATGGTAACTTCCCTCCTAGAAATAAAAGTTACCCTTATTAATTCTCTTCCTTTTGCCCCAGAAAAGCATTAGTTAGGTCTAGAGAGGGGTATTATTGCCAGAAATGGAAAAGGCAGTTTGAAGAGACTAGCCTGGAGCAGAGAGAGCAAGAAAGCTGAGCCAGTAGATGGAAAGCAGACTTCATGGAAGTCTCCAGCTCAAGTTCTGGGAACACCAAGTTCAAGTCCAAAAGGGCCCACATGGGAACTGAGGAAGACTGGCAGAGAGGGCAAAGTTACACTGAAGGTACAGTATTTATTATGGGATTGAACTCCTGAAAGGCCTTCCAGTAGCTTCCGATCTGTTCAAGAATCCTTCATGTCCTGCTGCTTCCCAGTGAGTGGCTCACAGCTTCAAGACCTCTTCTCCAGGCTAAAGAACTATTTGTAATATACCCTGCCTGTATTTTTTACTTTGGCAACCCAGACAAGGAAAGTTGAACAATTTTCAGATTCTAGAGCTTTTGCCCCAGCCCTGGAAATGCTGCAGACAGCCAATCTCAGCTAAAGGGAGCCACTTAGCCCAGGGTCACATCACCCCTTCGTACAATGCCCTTCATCCAATGACAGGTGTAAGAATATAAAAGTTAAGACATCCTCCTGAATTGGGACATCCCCCTGAAGGGGTCATCTCATTTTAAGAACTCTCCCCCAAAGGGTCACCTGAGGTTTCCTGAGGCTGCAACACAACTTTACTTCTACCTTTGCCCAATCTGATGTCCTTTTCTTCCATACGTTGTTGATGCCAAGAGTTGTCCCTAATTAATCTCTTAGACACTAATCACTGTCTCAGGGTTAGCTCTGAACATGGTGGCATTTGTTTATGATTTGGAGTGCATACCTAGACTTTAAAGTGCAGCAGTGCCCAATTGCACAAATATGTCTTTGTATTTCTCTCTCTCATCTCTGTTTTCATTTTCTCGCTGCTAGATTAGTCAGGGGACTCCCAAGTTCTTCATTGTGTCATCCTGGTACCAAGATTCTCCTGGAAATTATAAAGTTATTCACCTTCTACATCAAGTACTTCTTATTTTTTCCCTAGAAACATAAATCATCCTTAAAAGGAATTAGAGTGTCAAATCTTAAATATATTTTAGTTTCTCCACCACTTTATACATTAAATGCTTTTTCCTGGAGACTGCTTCTGACATTGGCGTTCACTGTGCTCTCAAACTGCCTAATTTGGAAGCTACTCCTGTTTCCAAATGCTGCCTTCTGCTGGTCTCCTGAAGTTCTGAAGTCTGCCCTGCCTCCACTATTAGGTATAGTTCAGTAGTTGTCTACCTCAAGGTAATAGGGTATCTTTTGGAAGCTTTATTCTTTTTCCATTTACACAACACACACACACGTATATGATTACATATATTATATAATTCTAATACTTAAGCGTCTGTGTGACCACAGCTTTATCTGCAGCCCACAGGTTTTGCTACAGTATATTTTCATTCAGTTCAGTTCAGATGCTCAGTCATATCTGACTCTTTGCGACCCCATGAACTGCAGCATGCAAGGCCTCCCTGTCCATCACCAAGTCCCAGAGTCCACCCCAACCCATATCTGTTGTGTTGGTGATGCCATCCAACTGTCTCATCCTCCATCGTCCCCTTCTCCTCCTGCCCTCAATCTTTCCCAGCATCAGGGTCTTTTCAAATGAGTCAGTTCTTCACATCAGGTGGCCAAAGTATTGGAGTTTCAGCTTCAACATCAGTCCTTCCAATGAACACCCAGGACTGGTGTCGTTTAGGATGGACTGGTTGGAGCTCCTTGCAGTCCAAGGGACTCTCAAGAGTCCTCTCCAACACCACAGTTCAAAAGCATCAATTCTTTGGTGCTCAACTTTATAGTCCAACTCTCACTTCCATACATGACCACTGGAAAAACCATAACCTTGACTAGACGGACCTTTGTGGCCAAAGTAATGTCTCTACTTTTTAATACGCTGCCTGGGTTGGCCATAACTTTCCTTCCAAGGAGTAAGTGTCTTTTAATTTCATGGCTGCAGTCACCACCTGCAGTGATTTTGGAGCCCAGAAAAAGAAAGTCAGCCACTGTTTCCACTGTTTCCCCATCTATTTGCCATGAAGTGATGGGACCAGATGCCATGATCTTCGTTTTCTGAATGTTGAGCTTTAAGCCAACTTTTTCACTCTCCTCTTTCACTTTTATCCAGAGGCTCTTTAGTTCTTCTTCACTTTCTGCCATAAGGGTGGTGTCATCTGCATATCTGAGGTTATTGATATTTCTCCAGGCCGTCTTGATTCCAGCTTGTGCTTTCTCCAGCCCAGCGTTTCTCATGATGTACACTGCATGTAAGTTAAATGAGCAGGGTGACAATAGACAACCTTGACGTACTCCTTTTCCTAATTCTGGAACCAGTCTGTTGTTCCATGTTCAATTCTAACTGTTGCTTCCTGACCTGCATACAGGTTTCTCAAGAGGCAGGTCAGGTAGTCTGGTATTCCTATCTCCTTCAGAATTTTCCACAGTTTATTGTGATCCACACAGTCAAAGGCTTTGGCATAGTCAATAAAGCAGAAATAGATGCTTTTCTGGACCTCTCTTGCTTTTTCGATGATCCAGCGGATGTTGGCAATTTGATCTCTGGCTCCTCTGCCTTTTCTCAAACCAGCTTGAGCATCTGGAAGTTCACGGATCAGGTATTGCTGAAGCCTGGTTTGGAGAACTTTGAGCATTACTTTACTAGTGTGTGAGATGAGTGCAATTGTGCGGTAGTTTGAGCATTCTTTGGGATTGGAATGAAAACTGACCTTTTCCAGTCCTGTGGCCACTACTGAGTTTTCCAAATTTGCTGACATATTGAGTGCAGCACTTTTACAGCATCATCTTTCAGGATTTGAAATAGCTCAACTTGAATTCCATCACCTCCACTAGCCTTGTTCGTAGTGATGCTTACTAAGGCCCACCTGATTTCATATTCCAGGATGTCTGGCTCTAGGTCAGTGTTTCATTATCATTCAATTAATGAAATTCTAATTCCTATTATGACTTTATCTTTGACATCCATATTTATCAGAAGTATGTTTTGGTTTTTTTTTTTTTAATTTAATTTGTTTATTCAGCTGCACCTGGTCTTAGTTGTGGCTTTCAGGATCTTCAGTCTTCATTGTAGCATGCAAGGTCGTTTAGTTGTGGCATGAAAACTCTTTGTTTGTGGGAACCAGTTCCCTGACTCGAGATGGAATTCAGGCTCCCTGCATTGGGAGTATGGAGTCTTAGTCACTGGACCACCATGGAAATCCAGAAGTGTGTTTTTAATGTCCAAATATTTGATAAAATATTGGTTATACATTTTTAAATTTCTTGATTATTCTGAGTCTTGTTTTATACCCAGCATTCAGTCAACTTAAAAATGTGCCATGTACACCTCAAAATTTGTATGTAAATGTGCATTTCATTCTTGTTAATGCAGTGTTTTATGCAAATGTAGGCCAAAGAGTTTTTCAATTAATTTATTTTAATTGGATATAGTTACATTAAGGATATTGTGATGGTTTTTGCCATAGGTCAACATGAAATGGCCACAGGTATACATGTGTCCCCCCCAATTCTGAACCTCCTCTCCCATTTCCCACCCCACTGTATTCCTCTGGGTTTTCTCAGAGCACCGACTTTAGGTGCCCTGGTTCATGCATCAAATTTGCACAGGTCATCTATTTTACATATGGTAATGTACATGTTTCAATGCTCTTCTCTCAAATCATCCCACTCTCATCTTTTCCCCCTGAGTCCAAAAGTCTGTTCTTTACATCTGTGTCATCTTTGCTGCCATGCATGTAGGATTGTTGGTACCATCTTTCTAAGTTCTCTCTATATGCATTAATATAGAGTATTTGTCTTTCTATTTCTGGCTTACTTCACTCTGTATAATAGGCTCCAGGTTCATCCACCTCATTAGAACTGACTCAGATGCATTCCTTTTTATAGCTGAGTAATATTTCATTGTGTGCATATAGCACAACTTTCCTATCCATTCATCTGCTGGTGGACATCTAGGTTGCTTCCTTGTCTAGCTTTGTAAATAGTGCTGCAGTGAATGTTGGGGTACATATGTCTCTTTCAATTCTGGTTTCCTCGGGGTGTATAGGCCAAAGACTTTAACAATGGTATTCAGATCTTCTGTAGTTTACTGATTTGTTGTTGTTCTGAATTATTGATCTAGGTAATTTAGATTTTATTTCTAGTTAGTTTTCAGAATTTCCCTTCATATATTGCCTCGAAGTTTAGTTTTATGACATGTTCCTTGTAAAGTAATGGTTGGTTTTATTATCCTGTCTTATCTCCAGTGATACTTTTTGCTTTCAAATCTCCCATTATTTTTTTTTCAGTTTTGCTTATTGTTTTTATGACATAAGTTTTGCATCCTTTAACTTGCAGTCTGACTATGGTGTCTTGTAAGGGGCATAGAATTAAGATTTTTGTTTGTTTCAAAAAATCTCTGCCCTTTAATGTGACTATTTACAGTTAACGTATCTTATTATAGACCTTTTACTCCTTGTTTTCTGCTTGTCCTTCCTTTTTATGTTCCTCTGGCTCTTCCTTTTAAATTCATCAAACTCCATTTTCCCTTTATTAGCTCACAATGCTTATATAGGTAGCAGTTACACATGCACCGTGACTTATTAGCTCCTTTACTGCTTCTCAAGCAGTGCTGAGACCTTAAATTTATTTTATTACTTTTTCCTCTTCCTCTTGTTTTAATGCATTCTAATTTTTATATATTTCATTATTACTCTTATGTGCAGTTAGATTTTATTCAGATTTATTCACTTACGCTTCCTTTCTGTTCTATTTAATTCCTTTGTCAAGTCCTTATTTTCCTCTATGATAATTTTCCTTCTGCCTGCGGGTCTCCCTTTCAGTTGGTTCTGATGAGAACATATTCTCTAAATTTTGTTTGTTTGCAGATTTCCTTATTTCATCTTCCAAACAACATTTTCTCTGCCTCTAGAATTCTCAGTGAGCAGTTATTTTCTTTAGCACTTTCCATTATTTTCTAGTATTAATCATTTTTGTTGAGAAGTAAGCAGTAATCTTAATCTCATGCGTTGTTGAAAGGTCAACTGTTGTTTTTCCTCTGGTTACTTCTAAGGTGTTCTGTTTTTCTTTGCTATTTGTAAATTGTACTCTGGTGGTGTTAGATATGGTTTCTTTATATTTACTCTTGTTGCGTTTTTTAGTGCTTGTTGAATTTATGGCTTGATATATTCTTTTTAGTTTTTGAGAACTCTCAGCTATTATTTCTAAATATTGTTCTCGCCCGAATCTCTCTCTTCTTTTCCCTTTGGACTCCAATGTAAACATATGATGAAAATGTTTACTGTGGCCCATATGTTTCAAATGCTCTTTTCTGTACTTTTTTATCCTTTTTGTTTTCCACGTTTAGTCTTCCTATTTTTACTGCTACTCTGTCTTCCAGTTCATTTATCTTTCTTCACCTGTGTTCGGCCCACTACTGAGTTTAATTTTGAATTCTGTCAGTTCAACTTTAATCAGTTTCTAGTTGTCTAGTTAAATTCTCTACCTTGTCATCTATTTTCCTGAACTTGGTAATATTTATCAAAATATATTTGAACTTTAATATCTAGGTCATCCATGATTCTGATTCTGTTTTTTATTCTAATTCTCCTTTTCTTGGGAGTCTTGGTGGTTCTTTGATGAACACCAGACTTGGGATATGACAAGTTGTAGAGAATCATAATGACATTCCAGTTGACCTTTGAACAACCTGGATTTAGATTGCACAGATCCACTTATATATGGATTTTTTCCCAACAACTGCAGCACTGCATGATCCGTGGTTGGTTGAATCCTCAGATGCAGAACCATAGATAGGAAGGGCCGCCTATCAAGTGATATGTGAATTTTTGACTGCATAGGGAGTCGGTGTCTCTAAGTCTTGTATTGTTGAACGGTCAACTGTCCTTTTTTCAAGAGAGAATTTCCTATTCCCAGGTAAGGAGCAGAAGGAAAGATCAGCTTATTGATCTTCAGTCATTGCACAAGCTTCATACTCATTTTCCTTCTTTATAGATGTTTCCATCAAGGTAGCTGTTTCATCAACCTTCCTAACACACATTCACGTGGACACAGATACATATAGAAACCTCCAGTGTCCTAATTCATATCATTAGCTTTCCACCGGGCCACTATTCTTTGGTGGGTTCTGAACCTCAGTTTTATCTCCTCAGCATTACAAGACTCCTGAGTCTTTGTTTTGACTTCAGTTAGCTTTTGTTTGACTTCTTAACATCTTGCCTTGTCTACCTACGTGGAAAATGTGATAACGTCAAGGGACCACTGTTGCTGAATTGAGCTCGAGTCTCTGAATCTTTCCCATCTCTGGGATTTTGATCCTTAAAATTCTAGCTGCCTTGTTATTTCTAAAGTCCAACCCTGCTCTCTCCTCAGTCCTCCAATATTGTCCTAAGATCTACTGGCTTTTCTGCCTCTTAGGAGCCATATTTGGCTTCTCATGCTTTTGATTTTCATCAATAGTTTCTAAATGACTGGATTAGATAAAGCATGTGCAGAATACTGTTCTTACTTCTATGAGTTTCTTTTCTATTTTATTTTTCTATGTCATGGCTACCTCATTAGCTTTATAATGCTCACAGTCAAATGTTGCTTATGATTTATCTGACCTTTCTAGTATGGTTTCCTAAGGTAAACTGATATAGTTGGAAGCAGAAGTCCTTACCTACTATTGAAAAATTCTGTTTTAGCTTTCTATGAATTCTTTGATTTATTTTATTTTGTCCCATCTTCCATCACTTTTTCCTACCAGAAATTCCGATTCTCACAGTTAATTTTAAAATTAAAAATTATAATTAAGCTACTATGTTAATAGTCAAGGGATTAATTTTGCTTTGAAGAAGAACACAGATTGATGAATGGAATATGGAGAATTTCTTAAGACCTTTGTCATTTCTAAGCATGGGAATCAGCCATCTGCACCGTGATAAATTAGTCAGATATGTAAGGAAGCACTCATTATAAAATCAGCATTACTCAGTAACAATCTCAAAAGTTGCTTCACTTTTCTACTCATGTTACCAATTCCCACATGTTCAATAGGAGCTTAGAATCATGAGATAGGCCATTTTCCATGTCCTATCTTAGTAACTATAATTATTGGGAAAACAAAACTATAAATAAGGATTTGCTATGAATATATTCAAACCTTTTGTTCCTAAACATCTTCTAGAAGAAGACTGAAAAGTTTGACATAGAAACACCTCTTGATAAGTAAGAAACAGTAAAATTTCTCATAATAGTTCTTTTCTGATCCCATTATGTGATTCTCAGGTTCACACAAAATTATTTTTATATGAACTTCACAAATCTTATTTTTACTATTAAATCAGTGGCCCCACTCTTTTGAAACATGGGGCAAAATAGTTGAAATTGGAACAATTTTCCAAAACCCAGGGCATATGACATATGTACCTATAGAACGCAATATTTCTGTCTGGTTCTGCAGTAGAATTTTTCATACCTGCCAGTCTAAGTTGACTATTGTTTTTACAGTGCGTTAGTAGAAATCAAATGGTAAATTCAGTCAAACAGTCATTTCATACATCAAAAAGAAAAATCAGTCAACACAACTGTCTGACTGAAATAAAGGAAGAAAACAATTCAAGGCAAACAGTTGTCCTAGGAGACTTGTATAATTGCAGTAGCGGTGTCATGTGCAGAATTAACCTTTCCCCACCTTTAACTGGAGAACATTCTGCCAGCCAATTCAGTCAGCTCAGATAAGCCTGAATTTTAATATTCCAGTCTCATCACTCTCAGTTGATGGTGACTGCGCTTCCTTCTCCTTCCCCTGTCACTCAGTGGAGAACGTCAGAGCAGGAGGACAGTGATATCGGCATACTGTAATGGCCTGCCCTGGACTCTACAGCTTCAAAGTTCTTAAGCTGACTCAGTGATCTTACAGAGTCTGGTGCAGAAGGAATATGTGAATTAAATTACAGACCGTTGACTGCCTTCTAGCACTAACATCCCTTATTTCTGGTTCTAATATATCACTAAATACTCAAGAAGAAATTTTTGAGTGTTTAGCAGAAATATGGCTCCAAAGCAGACACATTGAAAAGAAACATTGTCATCTATGATTGGTTTTAAAGTTGACTTGTCTTTTACTCATAAACAGATTTAGTGTGAATTCAGTTTTGCTAAACGTTAGAGAATCTTTTGGAGGGACGTGCCAACTCTTTTGAGTTTTTTTGCACTCTGACTTTTAAAGCAAGGTTATTTTTCAAAAAGTTTAAGGGTTACTTGAATACTATAAAGATTATTTGTATTTTTGAGTTGCCAGTTCTCTAGAACAAATTTGTGTGCTTGAAGTTCTTAACTGTAGTACCTAGATGGCACGTGGAAAGCAAGCAAAAGAGATGACTTTTCTGCTTTGAGAGACCTCTGCCTATCTTTGTAAGTAACAGGACTCATTCCTCATGAAACAATGTTCAGAAAGGAAGGAAAGGTAGTTTTCTTAGTTGAAGCTTATGATACTGAAGAGGACTCTAAGAATAGCTTCATAAAGAGGATCTGCGTAAAACAGAAGTAACCCTAGGAAACATGTATTTTCTGATGGACTCTTATCTTTGTGATGGTGAAAAGAGGATATGGCAAGGAAGTGACACTAATACTGGCGTGTTACATCAAGCTGTCTCCTGGGATGCAGGGGTAAGCACGTGGGACAATAAAAGCACTTGAGAAAGAGTCAGCTCTCAGCCATCCATCACCTAGTTTGTGAGCATACTTGTGCCTCTCCTCCTCCTTTCCTTTTGACCATTTTACTTTTCTCAGCATATTTAAAAGAAGGCAAGGTGAAAAGAGTGGGTTAACTGTCAGATCAGTCTCATTTTCTGTTTTATAGTACCTCTCCCAGTTTGAGAACAGATAGAGAGCTTCGGAATAATGGGAAAAAAAGAGTCTCTTGGATCAGTAATAGACTCTCATGATAGTTGGCCAATCTTGTGCTCATTTAGGACGCTAAATAGCAGTAGAATGTACCAACTTCTAATTCAGTAACTAATTAAGTGCTCCTTTAGATAATATACCTGGGTAAGGGGAAAAAAACCCTATTTTTCTTTACCTTGTCATAGCATTAATGGATGTTGGGGGGAGTCTGTGTTTATCTGTCTATCCATCTAGATATAGATACATATTTTGGATTTGCTAGATTTATTATTCCTGTACCTGTTTCCCCTCAGATGTATTCCCTCTCCCTTTCTTGCTCTGCTGACCCCTAGAAGCCACATACTGTTCACATGATTAGATTTAATGAGAATCCTTGATATGTAGTTGAGGAGCAGGAGGAAGGGAGAAACCAGAGTCTTTTTCTCTATCTTGATCTTGCTGGCATCTCTGGCAGGAATGTCTTCAACTCTTTGACTCCAGGTCCTAAAAAGCCTGTCAGCCAGGTGACCATAGATGCTGTCTTGACTCTTGGTGATATCACCTGTTTCCTTTGACCTCCAGCCTAAGAGAATAGTAGTCTTCTGTTGGTGATAATCTGTGGATTGCACACATCCCTTATTTGGTCTCATGGCTCTTCCATGACTGGTATAACCAATTCTCTGTACTTAATTCCCTTTAATCTTGCTTGTAAAATGGTTTTCTTTCCTTGGCTAGCCCCTGGGATACAATGGATAGGGCAGTTTTTCTCATGACTAACTCACTAATCAGTGAGGATCAACCAATTCCCAGTAACATTAATATCCTAATTTTACTAACTCATTAGCTGCATTTGACTAACTGTAATATCTGAGCCATCCTTAGAGTATCTTTAAGGTAGCATGATTTGGGGGTTCTTGAGAAAGGTTGTAGGACCTTTCTACCAACTTCATCAATTCTCCTTCCAATGTCACATGTATAATCATTTCTTAGTCTCACAAAATCTGAGGGATAGAGGGGGAATTATAACTCTGCAACATAGTTTCTGGAATCAGATGCAAACATTTAAAACATTAATCACACCTGTTTTTTCTAAGACAATATGAATATTTCAAATATTTGGCCTATATGAAACTTAGTAATAAATGCAATTTATAATCAGTGTCCCTATGAGATATGCCTACTGCCACATTTAATTTTTACTAACAAGGCATTTCCCCATGCAATAACAAACATGAATCATTACACAATCGTAGGGGTACAAGTAATATCAGATTTTTCATATAAATACCATTTATTTTGGATCCAGACACAAACCACCTAGTTGGGCAAATGTACAGTGTCATCTAATAGTGGGAAACCCTTCCATTATTTTGTAGACGAGATCGGAGGCTTCTTCTATACCAGAAAAAGTGAAGAGAGACTTGGTCCTCATTTGCAAAGGTCATGCCTGCCAATACTTTTTGATCAGACCAGGAATGATCCCTTTGAAGGTGGAGGGGATTCCAGAATATCATGATTTAGAATCCACTCCATAGACACAGCACGTTTAGAAATCCTTCCATACATGGGTGCCATGTTCAATTTGTAACCACTGTCCTCTGCTTCATCCTCAGTGAGCTCACAATAGCTAGGGTCAGATCATCCTTGTTAGACCTTGGCACTCACTCTGTCAGCCAAGTGATATGCCAGCTTCGTAATGGACTCACTGTGAAACTGAAGCCACAGTGTAGTGTTTGCCAATTTCTGTAGTGGGACTGCTCCCATGGTGGTCAGTTTCATGTTACCAACATGATGTCAGTGAAGGCAGAGTTGGGAACAGATTTTTTTTATTATTTCCACCATACAAATTTAAGACATGTAAATAACCTCAAGAAAGAGCACAGATTATAATAAAATGCAGTATAATAATTAGGAAGTGATGAGTTTTGAATATCCGTTAGTATTGTTGTTAATAAAATTAGTTTCACAGTAAGTTTATATCATTTAAATTTTAATGATGACTGTATTTGACAACACAAAATTCCTGAAAAAGATAAGCAAGAGAATATGAGCTCTCTGTAGTACACTACCATTTGTCTTTCTCTCCTTAGATTCTCTTGGAGCCTGCCAGGCTCCTCCCGCCATGGAATTCTCCAGGCAGTAGCACTGGAGTGGGTTGCCGTTCCCTTCTCCAGGGGGTCTTCCGGACCCAGGGATGGAGCGCAGTCTCTTGCACTGCAGGCAGATGCTTTACCCTCTGAGCTACCAGGGAAGACCTGGAGTGTCCCCAGTCTCCACACAGAAAGAGCCGTTGTAAGAACTGACAGCATCGTGGTCCATGGTCCTGGGTCTGATTTCTTTAAAGAGGTGTGAAGAGGATCCTGTCTACTATGCACCTTGTCACATGGAGAGTTAAGAACTAGAACTGTGGGGCTGACTGTGCTTCTGGAGAGAAGGGAGTTAGGGTTGGAGACTGTAGGGAAGCTCATTTTTATATGTTTTTGTGAGTACAGAGCAGTAAAACACAAAATGAAAATGGATTTATCAGTAGACTATTTCACTACGTAAAATTTTGACTCAGTCACCCTACTAGGATGTCACAGAGGGCTCCCTTAGAGTGCTCCCTGACTAATGTAGATGCCAGGCACCGTAGGGGGCTCCCCAGCTGGCACTAGTGGTAAAGAACCCGCCTGTCAGAGCAGGAGACATAAGATGGACAGGTTTGATCCCTGGGTCAGGAAGCTCCCCTAAGGAGGAAATGGCAACCCACAAGAATGATAGTATCAAGAGTTAAGGGTGTAAGGAAGTGACTTAAGAGTCAAGAGGTGAACCCTTATGAATGAGATGAGTTTTCTTATAAAAGAGGCCCCACAGAGATCCCTTGTTTTTCCTGCTATGTGAGGATGCAATAAGAAGTCTACAATCCAGAAAAAGTCAGCAGCCAACCATGTTATCACTCCGATCTTTTGATGTACAACTTTCAGAACTCTGAGAAAGTTCTGTTATTTATAAGTTGTCCAATTTATAGTATTTTGTTACAGCAGCCCAAGTGGATTAAGACACCAAGTATTTGCTAAGAGTGTTTTTGGATGAGATTAAAATTTAAATCGGCATATCGAGTAAATCAGATTGCCCCCCCCCTAATGTGCGTGGGCCTCATTTAATCATCTGAATGGCTAAATAGAACAGAAAAGCTGACCTTCCCCTGTGAAGAGGGAATTCTGCCAACTTGTGTCCTTTGAACTGGGACACTGACTTTGCTCCTGCCTTTAGACTCGAACTAAAACATTAGCTCTTCCTGATCTCAAGCCTGCTAGTTTTTAGAATGGAACATCATCATTGGCTTTCCTGATTCTCAGAATTGTGGACTTAGGCTTGAGTCTTCAGCTCTGACTTACCACCCTGCAAATACTGAGACTTCTGCATCTCTCTAATCATGGGAGCTAATTCCCTGTAATGAATGTGTTTGTGTATAAATATATACATATATTGTTATAAACACACATATATACATATTTATGCCCTATTGGTCCCATTTCTCTCGAGAACTCTAATGCATTGCCTGATATTCTTAATTTTGACTCTGTTGACCTCAGCACTCTATTATGGAACATGGTATAATTTTTATTTAGCAGTAATTACCTTATTGAATACATTTTTGAAGTAGGAGGAAAGATATTTTCTTTTTTGCAGCAATACAGATTTTTCTTTTTTGCTATAGATGTAGATCCCAATGATTATTTCAATTAGCTGATTTAGTATTGATGAAAATGATGGAGAATATTTTTAAACCAAATTCCAATTACATAATCATAAACCTTCACACTTAATTAATCATAGTTTACATGTTTGGAAAATTAAATCACTCTTAAGGAGCCTAAGTAGTTATTTATGTATACTATAGAAAATTACAGAGGCAGGAAATTTGTTGATACTCCTTTTAAGGTTCTTTTGAATTTCCAAAATATTTTATAAGGTTTAGGTTACTTTGAAGTAGGATTCGCATTTATAAAGAAGTAATCAAAGTTGAAAGAAGGAGCACAAAACTAAAAGTCAAGTCTCTTAGAAACTAACCTTGACTCTGACAATGATTAGCTTTTAACTAGTTCACAGCAGTGGATCTCACTTTCATTATGTATGAGTACTGGTAATAATCAGATAATATGTATGCTCTTAGTATTATTTCATCTATAGGCAACAGTGTGAGATAAGTTTCTTTGTTCTGACTCATCTAAACTCATCTTACTGACTTGGGTTTTTCTCATCCTACTTCTATGACCACAGAATGACTCCCTCCTCTGGCCAGACTGCACTAGGGAAAAACAAATCTGATATTCATCTGTCATGAGTTTAAATAATTTAAAAGGGATTCAAGTGTGATTGACTCTGTGTTGCTGCATTTGTTTTGCATTTTAACAAGACCGACATTTTTAGCTAAATGAATGAAACTCAAAAGTGGAATTTCAGATGACAGTATAGTTTGGGACAGAAGTTTTCTTAGCCATTTGAAGAGCTTTCAGGGTGATTGTTTATTTGGCTTACCTATAATATTGAGAGAAGAATGTACAAGTCAGGATTGGCCAAGAGATAGAGGAACTGCTGCCAACCATACTTCATTAATTTTTAATCAAGTATTATGTACTAGGCATTGTGCCGGTTCATAGGTATGTAGGGTTAGCGAAGATGGTGCATAGAACTTATTAACTACTTGTGCTTACTTGTGACCATGAAATCTACAAACTTAGAGAAATATTGAAGACCCCAGGCCCACAATGCCCTACATCGCATAACAGTCATCTATTCTTACTTGATAGAGTTTGAAACACTGTTAAAAGCTGGAGGAAAGATTAGAACTATTCTTCATATCTTACTTCAGCCCTGAAATAACCTCCACATTTTCTCCTGTATCTATCTTTCTTTCTTTTTTTTTTTTTTTGTCCTGTTTTGCTTTAAGGAAGAAAGGGCACTTAAAACAGTAAACAGGGTGATTGAGATAGAGACAAGTAAAAAAATAGTATCAATGCATTTTGATAATTGATCCCTCAAATTGTACAAATAGTATGAGATAATTGTATAATTAAATTGTAAAATTGTATAAACGTGTATGAGATTAAGTTTAATTGAAAAGAGTGTTACTGAAAATGATTAAATACCAGTTAGCAATATTTATCTGCTACTATTCAAAGTCACAAGCTGGACACTAATAGTAATGCTCAAATTTATAATCAACAGTAAGTAATAAATAGACTAGCAAAAATTCTTTTATAGGACTTCTATAGCCTCTTAAATTAATTCACCAAAACTCAAATACTGTCCTTGATAGCATTGGAGATGAAAGCTTTACTTTTTAATGGGAAATCTGCATCTCATTGTAAAAATGGAACACTTCATTCCTGGTCTATACATATTTTCAGAAACAGTAGTTTTTGGATTGCCAAATACTTCACATAAAGACAGTCTTGAAAATTCATTTCAGGCATAAGACACCTATATATATAGAAAGAGGACTATTAAAATGAAATAACCACTTCCTGGGACCAAAAGGTTATAATGATGAAAACTCTTCAAAGTGATACCTTTTGCCTTATGTTTTGCAATCCTAAGCCTGCAAGTACAAAAAAAAGATTGAAGAGTGAGAAATAGATACAGTTTATGATGATTATTGATATAATTGCAGTTCCTGGTACTACTTGGGTCAACTATCAAGGAGCAGGGAGAATTTCGGCAGTAAAACAGTCTTATCAGATTTATCAAATTTTTTCTTAAACTTGATCATTAGTGTCTCCTACATGCAACCATTATTACATTTTTCCTTTTGACATTTTCCTGCTTTGCTAAGAAAGAAAATATATATTAGACTGGTAATATAGAGCCTCAAGTTTTGGTTCCAAGTTTGTGATTTGGAATAAGTCCTGTATCTTATATAAGCCTTCTATTGTAAAAGTAAAACTTCCATTTCCAAAGTTTTAGAGAACAATATTTACAGTGGGTTTAAGTTTATGAAGATTTTTTAAAAGTCCTATATAAGAATTCCCTCTAGATTTGATTATATTGACATTTGATTATAAATTTAGAAGGTGGATCATGACCCCAGTTACCAGTGCTGGGTACTTTCTACAACACCAAGATATCTCTCACCTTGAAGATCAAAAAAGTAAAGTGTGTTCAATTCAGATTGATCTGATCTGACACCTTGGTGTTGAGACTCAGGCTAACTAACATTTGTTAATGAATGTAAGCTGTCTCTCAGAAATGTGAGTAGATCCGTTGGTATTTAGATTGAGTTTAAAGTCAACCAGTTGGAATATATATTTCACAAAGTTACATGCGTTTGTAGATCAAATGATCCTGGGATTTCTGTGACTTTGTTGTGAAATGCCTAACTGATAGAGCCTCAGAAATTACCTGTAGTTTGTGTAGGAGAACATAAGGACAATGTGGCAGATGTGGCTAATGGACTGATAATGAAAAGTCATACTTTCCTGAGCTTGTTTGCAGAGAGATGGGGCCCTGTGGCTGCTTCCCCCTAAAATGAATGTAAATGAGAGCAACACACACATCTTCAGGGCCAAAGCAGTTAAGGACAGATGCACCTTTCCTAAGGTCTCTTTTCTCCAAATACACAGTGAGAGGATCCCAAAGACTGAGCCGAGGACAGGATTTCTGAAGGCCGTTAAATGAGGAAACCCCACCTGGCCATTCAAGTGTCAGAAATAACATCTGTTGTGTGAAGGCACTAAACTGTGGAGAGTTGCTGGCCGTACTGAATTATTACCAGACCTTCCTAATACAGAATTTGATTTTTTTTCTTTTCTTTTTTTTTTTTTTTTTTTGCTAGTGATAGCACTAACTCAAAGATATTTAAGGGCTGAGGAAGAATGATACCATCAGTTTGTTTGCAGTCTCTCAGTTTATATGGTTTACGTTTATGTTTTTGTCCTGTTTATGCTGTTTGTCCCTACTGGGGAGTTGAGGGGCACAAATCCATAAAAACTTTACTGGAGAAACCGAGGGTTTAGGGGACTTCCTTAGAACACATTGCCAGTGAGTGTCACAGTGCAGTGGAGATTTGTAACTCAGGCAAATGGATCCAAAGCCCACACTTTTCCAAAGTTCTTCAGCCTGAAAAAGCCTACAAGTTAGTTAATCCAAGAGATCCATGGTGGTACAGATGCAGTCTTAAGGTCCAACTATGTCCTTCCTTTGCAAGTTTTATTGAGGTGTATTCTATGTAGAGGAAAGTACAAATATCATGAATGTTTCATTTCAAAGACTGACAAATAAAGCACAACTGTGCACCCATCATGCAGATGAAGGCGGAGCCCTCCATACCCCCTGCACTAGTTCCTTTCAGCAGCTCCTCGCCTCCTTTAACCTAGAGACTAGTTTGACTGCATTGCATTTTATATAAATTTGGTAATATAGTGTGTATTCTTTGGTGTCTGGCTCTTGTTTTTTTGTTTTTTTTTTTTGGCTGATTAGCGTATTTAAGAAAGCCTCACTGTTGGGTGAAGTGAAGATGATTCTTTTTCATTGCTTGTGTTTTCTTCTTGTTTGTGTAAATCACAATCTGTTAATCCATCCTTCTACTCACGGGCACTTGGGTAGTCTTCACTTTGGGTTTATTGGAAATAATCATACTCAGTGAGTCCCACATTTTCCCAAGGGAGCACACAAGTGACAGGACCAGAGGGCGCAGTGTCTCCTGCTTGCCGCCTCCCCTGCGTCCCAGCCCTTCACGTTTCGCTGGTCGGACTCTTAAAGGAAAGGGAACCAGAGGACCCTTGGCATCCACCTTCTATCTGATTTTACACTGTGTGTTTTGGTATTTTTACTCCTTGGATACTCTGTATAGGTTTACCTTTTTGAGTATGCTGAATGTAGGAAGTCTAATTTTAATTTATTCTTTATATACAATATTAAAACAATTAATAAACATTTCAAAGTTGAAAATATCAATTTAGTATACAGAAAAGATCATTGGACTTTGAATTCTGGAAAAGTAGATTTAATTTCTATCTCAGGGACTTTGTTTCAAAAAAACCATCTTCAAGACTAAAATTTGCAATCTGCGTGATGGAGCTATATTCCTGCTGCAGAAACTTTTAATTGTGCAGATGTTACATTTGTGAATGCCTTTGGTAATCCTAAGGGCAGTACACAAATATTGGTCATTATTAGGGATAAACTTGCAAAGAAAGTGGGTGCTAAGTCTGAGTGTTCATAATAGCTGAAACAAATCTAAGGTCGAATTTGTTGAGATTTTCTTCATTTAATTTTCTTTTCTGTGTGTGTGTGTGTGTGTGTGTGTGTGTGTATGAATGTACTTTTAGGTCTACTTTTATTTAGTTAGACAAGAGAGTGAAAGAAAAAGAGAGAAGGGAACGCTATCCAGGAAAAATGAAGCTTAAAATTCTTGCCACAAACTAGACAGGCTCCCCACAGAGTGAGGTGTTACGGTTATGGACATCCGTTGCCCCCTCTCTTGGGACTCATAAACTGGCTAGATGTCCTCCAATTTCTACCCCAGACATAAAACAGCTCGGGTGCATTGTCAGCAGTGATTACACCCTCCCCAAGGGACCTGAAGTTTCAAGCACCCACTCCTAATCTCCCTGCTACAACAGAAGTCCCCTGCAATCAGACAAATTTGTAGGTCAATGAGTTGAAAATTGGTTGTCTTTAACTTTCTGATTTTTAAATACATTTTGTACAAATTGGTTCCAAGGAAAAATACGATGGGATGGTGAAAAATAAGAGCTGCCACCTTGCATTAATATTCACAATATTGTCGTCTACTTACTTTTGGTTTCTGGATTAATGTAGCTCTGACTTGGCTCCTGTCTCTGTCAGTAATAAAAAGATAATAAAATGGGTAAATGGAAACCAGAGAATTTGCAAGCTGTATGATAAGTGTGGTTTTTCATGTTTAAAAAAAAATGTTCATCTGGGAACAAACTAACTTAAAGATTTTAAAAGCCAATTTCAGCTTAGCGGCTGGGGTTTGTTTGAAATCTTAACCACTGACTGAGGTGTGACACTTACATTTGATACAGTAAATCTTGTCGACTGTTATTTTAAAGGACTGAAATGTGCTTTTATTGCAAAATCGTCTCAGATAAAAAATACATTTTTACAATCTCACTCTGTCATAAACTTTCATGTCAGGTTTTGGCTCCGCAATGCATGCGGGGGAAGCATTATACAGAAATAAGAAGGAGACATGTATAATATTTTATTTTCCATTTTAAGAGAGGAACAGAGATGGTCTTATACCATTCTTGTTATCAAAATACTAAATATTACATACTTGATCGGAAATGATCTGTAAGCATATCTCAAGTCATAAGACTATTGCTTATTGTTGCAGAATCGTTTTCTTAGTTTGATATACTATAATGTCATATATATAAGAAGTTCTGTGAAATGTGTTTATACTTTCTCTCACTTATCATATTTCCTGAAATAATTATTAAAAACTCCAGGCCAAAATTCTACAGGAGAGGGGAGCTTGATTTATATGATTCTCACACTAACATTTCAAAAAATTGAGTTTCTCAAAAAAAGTTTTCAATGAATTGTGTTGTAATTACTTAAACTGTAGATTTCTCACTATTATAAGTCCTATGATTTCAAGTTTAAAAGTACTTGAAAAGATTCCATTTATATGAATAAAACGTCTACTCAAGTCTGTGTTTGAGAATGGAAGGATACAAATTTGAAATGACATTGATTAGCACAACCATTGGCATATTTGTCAATAGATATCAATGATAGAAAACAAACTGGCAAGCAGTTTTTGTCTCAGGGCCATTTCTTTTTAGAATATATTATTTGTTTATTGACCTTAGAAATCTGGGCACACATTAAAGCTTTTAAACATAAAATAATGATGGTGGGAAAATTAATTACAAGGCATTGCTCACATGTTTCAAAACACCAAAATGCTATAATTCTCAAAGAGAAGTCCTCTGCCCTTAG
Organism: Muntiacus reevesi; assembly: GCF_963930625.1. Lineage (NCBI taxonomy): Eukaryota > Metazoa > Chordata > Mammalia > Artiodactyla > Cervidae > Muntiacus > Muntiacus reevesi. The sequence continues at coordinate 86,769 of NW_027077820.1, read as the reverse complement.
CCTTAGGATTTTAGGGCTTCAGTGTATTTATATATAGGCATACCTCAGAGATTCTGTAGGTTCAGTTCCAGACCACTGCAGTAAAGCAAATATGATAAAGTGAGTCACATGAATTTTTTTGGTCTCTTGAGTGCACAAAAAAGTTATGCTTACACTATACTGTAGTCTAGTGTGCAACAGTATTATGTCTAAAAAAGTACATACCTCAGTTGAAAATACTTTATTGCTAAAAAATGCTAACCATCATTTGACAACGCAGTCTTGCCACAAACCTTCAATATGTGAAAACCACAATGTATGTGAAGCTTGATAAACTAAGCACAGTCAAATGAGGTATGCTTGTATCTGTATATTCACAAATAAAGAGGGTTGTTCATATTGTTCCTTCCCTTACACTGGCACTAGAAAATGCTCTTAGGGTAATTCAAACAGGATAAGGAATGTTAAAGTGCTTTGCAAGCTAAGAAAAAAAAAAAAAGCTTTGACTCCTGTGCCACCCCCGTGAGTTTGGTATACTCTTCACATCTGTTGACTTTTAGAATGACTTTTGTGATTATTTTTGCTTGACATGAGAGTCTCAAGTGAGCTGTGATTTCCACTTGATATGTGGGTGTTGAGCGCTTCCTTGGTGGCCCAGCAGTGAAGAACCCACTGATAATGCAGGAGACACGGCAGGAGCTGAAGGTTCAGTCCCTGGGTCGGGAAGATCTCCTGGAGAAGGAAATGACAGCACAATCCAGTGTACTTGCCTGAAAAATCCCATGGGCAGAGGAACCTGGTGGTATCTCTAAACAGTTCAACATGACTTAGCGACTAAATAGCAACAACAGCAGCAGAGGCCAACTCGTTCATAAGATTTCTGACACCAGATGTCTGGGATTTTTCCCACGCTGAATCTCCAACACCAGCTTGATATCCTTTATTCAGTTCTGACACTAACCAGCGGTAGCATAGAGGCTGCTGGTTAAGGGTTGTGAGACTGCCCCTCCCCCAACCCCTAACTTCAGATACTAATCACTAGTAGTAGATCCTCGGGTTGCCTAAAATTTCTGACCAACTTGGCTGCAAATTGGAGGTTCCCACAGTACCCTCCCTGGATTCAGTAATTTGATCGAGCAGCTCATAGAGCTCAGGAAAACAGTTCACTGATTTTATATTTTATAAAGGTTACAAATGAAAAGCTGGATGAAGACATACGTAGGATGAGGTCTGGAAAGGTCTTGAGTGCAAGAGTCTACCTTTTATAATTGAAATGCGCTGTCCTCCACGCACGTAGGTGTGTTCACTAACGGGGAAATACTCTGAACCCAGTACTTTTAGGGTTTTTATGGAGGATTCCTAATGTTAGCATGATCACAAACTGCACTTCCAACCTTTTCCCCTCCTGGAGAATAGGAGATGGGACCAAAAGTCCCAAAGTTCTGCTCCCAGCTTGCTCTTTCTGGTGACCATCCTCCATCCAAGAGAACAGAAAGATATTCCTATCACCTAGGAAATCACAGAGGACTTAGGAGCTCTGTGTCAGATGGTCCCATCACTCAGTAAATTAACGAAAGTCTCAAGAGCTTTGTGTCAGGAACTTGGGTCAAAGAGTAATGATAGTATCTCCCTCTACAAGTCCAAGAGATCTGTGTCAGACACTGGGGCCCTGACCAATATATATGCATATATATAATGTTTGTTTCTTATTTTACAGAGGGTCTACACTGCTGAAGAATGAGACAGCTAGGCTTTTAATCTAGGCTTCCATGATAAACTCAGGGCACTGAGTTTTCTATCACATTAAAAATTCTAAGGAGATACTAGCATCATTAAAATCTTATTTAATTATACTTTTTATTAAGAAGTGTTAATGTGGTTACCGAGTGCTGCTGGATTGTTAATAAATAATCTTTCCAACAAGAATTTTATGATCATGATATACTAAATAGAAAAGCTCTTTAGATTTATCCATGTTATGATTTTGAAAAGTAGTCAAGTTAGGTATTTCTGATGTCAGAAACCCAGTAAGAGTAAGCTGCTGAATTCAAGTTAGTAAAGATATTGAGCCATTTCTTATCTGTATGAACAGCAAGAATCTGAAAGCATAATTCCAGCAAATACACTCTTTGAGAATCAGCCCATATGTCACTAGAAGTCTTAATATTTAAGGTGAACTAGAAAATAAGACCAGAAAGATTTCATTTACTTCCAATCTAATTCAACAAACACTTATTGAACTCTTATTAAAGGAAGGTTCTGTTTCAGAGACTGTGCATATATAGATGAATAAAACGAAAACAAACAGAAAAATCCGACTCTTGCCGACCTCATCCGCAGCGTTTATGGTGGTTGAGCTTGCGCTACGTAAAGCCTGTTTCCTCTGGTCTGCCTTACTTAGACCAGGACAGAGACTCTGGGTACCTGCATGTTCCCAGTGAAGATTAAGACCTCTGCAGGAAGAGTCGACAATGATTTGCGGACCTGCTCAATCATTTCCTGCTGATTGCTATTGAAATTCCTTGGAGACTGACACTGGCTTACACATAGCTATCGCTATAGTCCCTACACACTTGTTGCTCAAAGTATGGCCTGTGGGCTAACAGTGTTTGAGTCTACTTGAAAAGTATAGATGACAACTTTTCTCTGTTTGGTAGAATTCACCTGTAAAAGCTATCTAGTCTTGGCATTTTGTTTTGGGTGCAGTTTTTAAATTATCTGTTCTGTTTCATTACTGGCAATTGGCCTGTTCCTATTTTGTATTTCTTCCTGACTCAGACTTGGGAAAATGTGCTTTTCTAAGAATTAGTTCAGCACAGAGGGCCTTGAGACAACTCAAACTCTTTATTTAGTACTGAATTATGATTGGGTAAGTGTGTATGTTTCATGCTTAAGTGATTTTTATCCCACTTGTGTGTTCTTTTGGAGTTTAGATACCTAAATGTATTAATGCAGACCAGGTTATGTCCTGTACATTCTAGGTAAGCATTGTGATGTGTGTTTACTGAAAATGCCCAGTGCAGTCAGTGAGTTAGAATGCTGTCTCCTGCAGTAGCTGGTCTCTGTTAGGGTTCCATAACCAGTCCCAGCTGCAGCTTCTCTCAGAGTCACTCTGTCTGACGCTTCTGGAGACGCCGTGTGGAAACAGAGCTTCGGGCGCTGAGCTGTGTCTCCTGTGCGTCGTGGGCTCAGTTTTGTCCAGCTCTCTGTGGCCCCGTGGAGCGCTGAGTTTCACATGGTCTCAGTCCTTCCTCCTCAGATCGAGTGTGTTGTTTTATTTAAGATCGATGAAACATATCTCATTCCTGTCATCTATTATTTCCATTATGTAAGATACTTGAAATTTCACTTTTGTATTTCCTCCCGCAAGTGGTTAATTCTATATTTATGTATGCATTAACTTCTGAAAGATTTGCCTTCTTACAACTAGAATACAAGTCCCATGTATTTAGAGAACATTCGCTTTGTTAACCATTATGCACCAGTTCCAAAAACTTGACTCAACCTATAGTAGTTATTAAAACATATTTATTAAAAAAAATTTTTTTTAAACATATTTATTGAATAAATAAGTACATTCCCATACTGTCAAATACCTTTAAACCTCTTTTAGGAGTAGATTACTTATCATATTATGAATGATTTAGTTCAAAGCCCTTCTACATGTTCCTCTGTTTTTCTCTTTAAAATGCTGTCTTTATAAAATGTGGCAAATTTTACTGCTTCTCTAGGCTGATATGATCCTCTGAGTTTCATTTTTCCATTTTAGATAATTTCTACACTAATTAGAAAGCAATGAAAAACATACTATTATTTTTAGTCTCTAAAGCATGAGACTGTAGTGCATTTGTTCTTCCACTATAGTTATTTTTAAAATAAAAGGCAGTGTTTCAGTTTCATAGGTTTCTCTTAACTGCCTGGTGAATGCAGTCATTCTTTTGGGAGGTACTTTCTGACATATACTTGGAGAGTAGAGTATAAGAGCCTGTCTTTAAAAACTCACTGTCCAATAGAATATAAAAATCTTAAGGGGTGTGCCAACAGCCCCTAAAGATCAACAGAAAATCCTGAATCCAGTAAAGCTAAATTTATTTGACATATTGCAATAAGGGAAAATACACTATAGCTGTCACACTCTTGGTAACATCTCTGAAGGGGAAAACCGGGGAGGTGGGGAATAGTTGCATGGTTTTAGAATTTTAGAGAGTAATTTTCAGGTGAATCTTGCAAGAGAGGGAACCAGCTGGGACCGGGCAGAGTTTATGCTGTAACTGCTTTGGGTTGGCACGTACAGGGAAGTGAGGGTTTTGAAGTGCGGTGTGACAAGTAAGTCTCGTCTCCACAAGTCAACTGCTCTTATTTGCTCAGCCTTCTCTTCTAGGAGGGAGTATTCCCTGGAGCAAAAACCTAATTTTACTTTGCTTATTCTCAGTATTGTTTAACATAGTCAGAGGAAGTTTGCTCAGTCTCTGTATTGTTTAACACAGGAAGAGAAAATTATTTTGGCATCAGGTTTCAGTCCTTCGTTTTTGTGATTTATCAGCTTTGGCTGAAGAAGACTATTATCATCTGATCACATGATAAATTATATATGTATCACTGTTTGAGCTATCCAGCTCTTTGGGAAAGACCCTGATGCTGAGAAGGACTGAGTACCGGAGGAGTAGGAGACCAGAGAGGATGAGACAGTTGAACGGCGTCACCAGTTCAAGGAGTCTGAGCAGACTCTGGGCGATAGTGAAGAGCAGGGAAGCATTCTGCGGTCCTTCAGGGCACAAAGAGTAGGACATGATTGAACGACTAAACACCAGCAGCACTGTTTGATGTTATGGCTGCATATAAAGTTTCTGATAATAATCACTGCAGCTGTTTAAGATTTTCTTCTCTATTGGGGGGCAGGTAATTTATTATATACATATTGTTTGATGGAATTGCAGCCATGAAACAATATTTAAGACTGAAGATTAAACAATTGAGCACTACAACACAGACACATACTAATATGAATTATTATCATCAGAACTGTGGTTCACTTCTAAGCCAGAAATAGTCCTCATTCTTGAGAATAGATCAAATCCCACACCCACATTATCTCAAATTATGTATGGGTATTTCTTGTGTTTGTCCAGTTTTGGCATCAGGGTAAATTGAAATAATAGAATGAGTTGAGAAGTATTCTGTCCTCTTCTGTTTTTTAGAAGACTGTGTAAGGAATTGGTCGTGTTTTCATTAACTGTTTGACCATAAAATTCTTTGGAATTCAGCCTCAAAGCAATCTGTACACTGCATTTTTAAAAAATTGTTCATCAACTCACAAATCTACAAGTTATCTGAAAAGTTTATCTGTAAAACTCTACCTTTCCGTAGCTTCATCACATACTATGGATATTACCTTAGCACTTTATGGAGCAGTGTCACATACAAAACAAATCCCCTCTTCTTTTTCCTGAACGTAAAGTATTGTTGATTTGTTACATTGAACTCATAGTGAGCAGCACTATAAGTCATGCTTGAATGAAGCTTATCTAACACACATTTTTTCCTAAGAAGCACATCACAGCCGTCTTGTGCTTGTAGACAGCACTTCACTACACTTGAGGCCATTTAAAATAGCAAAATCACAAAAAAAAGCACGAGAACATGAAAAACTTGACACTAAGTATACGTCAGAAAAGAAACTTGTTCCGTGTGAGAGCTGAAATGACAGGGCAGTGTGTTGCCTGATTTGACCTCAGTTAGAACATGTTTTGGGTGACTCAGATGATTCATTACTTTTTATATAAGTTTGTAAATGACTGTGAACTTGCGCTGAGTGTCCGTTTGGGGGGTTACAAACACATTTTGCAAGTCGTCAAATTTGCAAATGCAGAATCCATGAAGAATGGATCCGTACGTTAGTATGCTCAATAGTGTCCTACATTTCTCCAAGGCTCTCTTCATTGTTCCTCATTCTTATTTTTTTTCTGCTCTCAGATTCTGTGATCTCTATCAGCCTGTCTTCGTGTTTACTGGTTTATTCTTCTCCTAACTCCCATTTCCTGTTGACCCCTGAAGCAGAATTTTTGTTTGGTTATTGGGCTTTTTGAACTCCAGAATTTCCTTTTGGTTCAACTTATCATTTCTATTTTTCATTGATCTTTTCTAATAGATGAGACATTATCATCATATCTTCCTTTAATTCTGTAAGTGTGACTTTCTTTAGTTCTTTGAAGGTATTTGTAATAGCTACTTTAGAGTTTCTCTCCTCAAAGTACATTTGGGCTCTCTAAAATGCAGTTTCCTTTGCCTGTTCTTTTAAATCCTGAAACTATGCTTTCTTGTTTATTTGCCTTTCTCATAGTTGGTACTTTTTTAGTTCCAAACTGGATATTTGATAATACATTGTAGCAGTTCTGATACTAACTCCCTATTTCTAGGGCTATCATTGTTAACTAGTCTACTTGTTTGTTGGCATTTATTTTCTAGTTAGTTGCTTGTTTTAGCTGAGTGAAATTAGTTTTTCCCCAAATGTGCAACCCTTAATGTTGAGCTTAGAGAGTGCAGGCTTGAGTATGACTCCTCCTACCCCACTGGGTTAAAATGGTTTTATCTCTGTCCTCTTTGATTATCTCTTTCAGTGAACTCCCTTTGAGGATACTGCTTTAGTTGCAGATGGCATATCTGCATTGGTATCAGATGCCACAGTTAGCCTATGCTAATTTCTAGCTGATTGCTCTATTGTTTTGACAACACCCTGGTAAATAAATTACTCTGAAGTCTGATCTGATTCTGCTTGAACAGAAACAATCTGATTCCAGTGCTTCTACAACTTCTGTAGGAGTTGTCTTTGAGGTCACATTTTAAGGCTTCCGCCACCCCCAGGAGGACCCTGCTACTTCTTTCCTCAGTTATTTCTACTAACCTTCTAGCTGTTCTGCCTTTTCTCGTATTGCTGTTACAGAGCTATAAGCCCCAACTAATTTACTTATCACCAAAATCACCACTGGTGATTCCAGTGTCCTTAGGCTTGAACTTCTCCACACTCCATTCAATATAAGATGAGTCCTCTTAAGGAGAAGTATGGAGTGCTCTGTGCTTTTAGGCTTCCTCTTCTTCCCGGGCAGAATGTACCTGCTACTGCTTCAGAGTTTAAGGTGAGGACAGCACCCTGTTTCTCTTGCAGAGACACCCATGTTCTATGAGCAGAGTTCTAGGCAAAGATACTGTATGGTCGTCTTGGCTTTCTCCTCCTAACATGGAACCTCAGCTATACTCGTGTACTAAGACGAGGATGCTTAAGGTCTAGTATTCTCAGCCTGTCATGGCTGCTGTGGAACTTTTGTCCTACAACAAGGCCCAGGTAGAGGAAGAGAGCCTCTACCTTCTCAGTCATTTTTGCCTGAAATAGAGCTTTAGCCACATGAAGCTGGGAGAGGAAGGGATGAGAAATAGGTGGTCTGCTCCTCTTGGCAGATACCATAACCCTAGGCTTGGACTGTCATGAAAGACTTACTCCATCTTCTTAACTTCCCAAGCCTAGATTAGACCTCCTGTCACTATACCTGGGAAAGGAAGGGGGCAAGGCATGGTTCAGATGGCACTGACTCTGTTCTTCTAAAAGTTAGCAGATTTTCTTGAATAAGTATTTCTCCATTTGTTATATGACCTTAGGATGGCTTCCAGACATATTTAAATTGTTTTCCATACTTTGATCATTTGTTTTTTATTGGGAAGAGGATCCACAGAGTTCCTCACATCACTATTCTAGAAGTGCTTCTGACTTGACTTTTCTGGGATGTGTCACTGTTTATAACATCTTTGCATGAAAAGTTCCCTTGATATCTCTAATTTTCTTGAAGAGATCTCTAGTCTTTCCCATTCTATTGTTTTCCTCTATTTATTTGCATTGATCACTGAGGAAGGTTTTCTTATCTCTCCTTGCTATTCTTTGGAATTCTGTATTCAAATGGGGATATCTTTCCTTTTCTCCTTTGTCTTTCACTTCTTTTCATAGCTGTTTGTAAGGCCTTCCTAGACAGCCATTTTGCCTTTTGCGTTTTTTTCTTGTTGATGTTCTTGATCACTGCCTTCCCTGCAATGTCACAGACCTCTATCCATAGTTCTACAGCCACTATCAGATCGAATCCCTTGAATCTATTTGTCACTTCCACTATATAATTCTAAGGGATTTTATTTAGGTCACACCTGGATGGTCTAGTGGTTTTTCCTACTTTGTCCAATTTCAGTCTGAACTTGGCAATAAGGAGTTCATGATCTGTGCCAGAGTCAGCTGCTGGTCTTGTTTTTGCTGACTGTATAGAGCTTCTCCATCTTTGGCTGTGAAGAATATAATCAGTCTGATTTTGGTATTGACCATCTGGTGAAGTCCATGGGTAGAGGGTTCTCTTGTGTTGTTTGAAGAGGGTGTTTGCTCTGACCAGTGTGTTCTCTTGGCAAAGCTCTGTTAGCCTTTGCCCTGTTTCATTCTGTACTCCAAGGCCAAATTAGCCCAGAGACTTTGAAAGATGGGGCCTGACTGTTCTCTAATTGTGATATACATCTATCATCACCGTGGTGGTTTGTGAACTTGATAACAGCTGTGAAGTTTGGCACTTCCTCACAGTTAATACCTGCCGGTATCTGAAATTTGTTTGTTCTGTTGTGGGATAGGCATTATTTAATTAAATAACTGTAATGTATGGATGTGAGAGTTGGACTGTAAAGAAAGTTGAGTGCAGAAGAACTGATGCTTTTGAACTGTGGTGTTGGAGAAGACTCTTGAGAGTCCCTTGGACTGCAAGGAGATCCAACCAGTCCATCCTAAAGGAGATCAGTCCTGGGTGTCCTTTGGAAGGACTGATGTTGAAGCTGAAACGCCAATACTTTGGCCACCTCATGCGAAGAGCTGACTCATTTGAAAAGACCCTGATGCTGGGAAAGACTGAGGGCAGGAGGAGAAGGGGACGACAGAGGATGAGATGGTTGGATGGCATCACCAACTCGATGGACATGGGTTGGGGTGGACTCTGGGAGTTGGTGATGGACAGGGAGGCCTGGCGTGCTGCAGTCCATGGGATTGCAAAGAATCGGACATGACTGAGCGACTGAACTGAACTGAACTGAACTGAAATTCATGCATGAGCAAACTGTTCAGAGTGAGAACTGCCTGTATAGCATATGTTGAGTAATGTCCCATGGTAAGAAACAAATACCTAGAGGCCTGTAGGATGAGAATTTGTATCTTGTTATGAGGAAGTCTTTCTCTAAGCGGAGTGTGAAATTGAGATATAAAGAAAAAAGAGAGTTGCTTTGACTTCAGAAAAATGAAAGAATTCTGCATAGCAAAAGGCAACCCAAATAGAGTTAAAGATAACTGGCAAACTTGGAAACATAAACATTTGATGATGTCTTTGGCCAGCAATTCCCTTTTTTCACCGTAGAATGAGGGGGAAATCTCAGTGAGCCAAACCTCATGAATCAATAGATAAGAGGTTAGACTAAATTTCTCATATGGTGTGGATTTAATTTTATGGAATGCAAAGTATCTTCCTGTAGGAAACACGGAGTATTAGCAGTCTTATCCAAATCCTTAGCAGTGCACGCAGGTAAACCTTGCGTAACTGTGTGATGGGTGAGTCTCTTTTCTGTTCTATAAGAGAGAGAGAACAATGAGCAGAATGTGTGTTTCTCCAGGGCCGAATTCTAGTATTGTCTCTGGACCACTGAGCTTTTCAAAAAATCGAAACGCACAGTCTCTCGCCAATCACTCTGAAACAATCAAGAGGGAAAGAAATGGAAAGGTTGATGAACTTGCCAGTCACCGTTGTGGTCCTGACTCCTGAAAATAGTGATGATGGGGAGGATGAGATGTCACATATCTGAAACTTACAGGGCATGAAGATTCAGATGTCCAGGGTGTAGATTCACATGGAGTAGGGAAGAATGCCTCTCATAACCTACCTCAGCTGAATTACTTATTGGGAATTGTTGATTAAGAAATGAGAGGATACAGGCAGGAGCAACTCCTGAAATAGTGCCTAAATAACTCAAATATTCCTAAGGAATCCTGCGGACAACTGTGTCAGAGAGGAACTGACAAATGGAATATAATAAGCACAGAGATCATGCCCTTGTCAGCTAGCATACGGAGAGCATTACTGATCCTCAGCAAATTGCCGGGAGCCAACACACGAGACCCTACCCCTAAAGAGGCCATAGGGGAGAAAACCTGACGGGCAAGGCGAATCAGGTTTTCAGGGGTTTTGGAAAGCTGCCCCCGGCTCTCACCTTAAAGATGATATCTGTCTTTCTGATGCCTGCCTCAATGGACTACTCCCTAATTTCTCTGACACAGGCAGGAAGGCCTTCCCCGATCTCTTCCCAAATAAGAATCAATTTAGAATTTTAATCAATAAGTTTCCCAGGTGGTGGTATTTTATGAGATTATTTAGGGTGAAAGGAGTGTTTTAATTTAAACTCCTTTGCTGGTATTTTAGTTTGTTTGGCAAATGCGTTTAGGTCCTTGGTACTAATATGCATGATTGCTTATAATATCCTAATCATAAAACAGCATAAAGAACCTGATCACCTAAAGTCTTTAGTAGGCACAGAGCCCTTCGGGGGTGAGGAAGCCCTATGAGAGAACATAAAAATATTATTCTAAAAGTGGTTATAGTTAAAGATTTAGAAAAATAAGAGTTTAAATTTGTTAATTTTAACCAGGAATGCTAAACAGGGGCTGCCTCACTGGAGCTGCAGAGTCTTTGTGTGGTAAACCTTTTAGATAAATTTAACTGATAACTTCTGCAAAAGGATTGACCTTTGTGTTCATTAAAGAATAGATTACGGAAAACAGCTTTGCATTCACCTAGGTCATAAAATGTCAATAGGCCCCAAGGCCAGAAGATAATGTACAAGACCCTCATAAACAAAGAAGTATGCAGAAAACACCCTGGTTTCGTGAAGGACAAGCTGACGTAATGTTAAACTATCTTCCCCTTAGAAATGTACAAACTTAGGGTATAAAAGCTATGGTAAAAAATAAAGCATTGCCAGACTCTTCCAGACTCTCTGCACCCGCGTCTGGTCATTCTCTCTCTCTCTCTCTCTCTCTCTCTCTCTCTCTCTCTCTCTCTCTCTCTCTCTCTCGCAGACTTGGCCCTATCAATGCTAGTCTCTCGTCTCTCTCTCTCTCTCTCTCTCTCTCTCTCTCTCTCTCTCTCGCCGACGCCGTTCATCCTGAGGGTATCCCCTGGATCCTGCCGAGGCTGGACCCCGGCAGCAAATCATTACTGATCCTCAGAAAAATGTAATGTGACTGGGCCTAAAACCTGGTTGGAATTTTCCATAGATGTGTGATATTGGAGATGTGTTTGCAGCTGCACTTGCCAAATCTCCTTTTCAAAGCACAGTAGGTCATGGCCAGAGGAGCAAGGGCAGCTCTGCTCGCTCTCAGGCAGAAAAGGATTTTAGAAATGTCAGGTTCTCTCCCACAAAGGAAGGGGTTAGCAGATTATGAATTGGTGATTAGTACAAGTGTCTGTGATCCCTCAACTAATTTCCATCTTGAAGCTGGGATATAAAGACTCAGGTGCTGGGTGGTGAGTCACAATCTCTGAATAGGTGCTTAGTCAGGACGGATGGGCTGAATCCGGGTCTCGGCATCTGGTACCCAGCTCTTTTTCCAGCAGGATGCCTTTAGACATGACCCTGACACCTTTGCATCCATAGCTTTTTGTTGTTGTTTGGTTGTTTGAGTATATAAAATGGTGATAACACTACTTGGTGGCATATTCAATTAAAAAAAAATAGCAACCTTTCATTACTCAGTGCAGATCAAACAGGAAATGCTTTCTGTTAGTAACCCTGCTTAACAATTTTCTGGACTCTTCTGCGCTGGGCCAGATTCAGAAATACACAAGTGAAAGATGAGACAGTACATCATGTTTTATTCAATTGGGTCTTGATACCTGTGTGTGACTCTTAACCAAGTAGTCTGCAGTAGTTAAGGACACAGATTGAAATTGTTTAGAGTGTGTCCTAAACTCTGACTGCCAGGATTTAAACCTCAACTCTGGAGATTGTAAAACCTGGGAAAAATTGCTCTCCTAAACTTCATTTCCTGCAACCGAGAAACATAACTGTATCTTCCTTGTTGTGTACTGAATAATACCCTTGTCCCTAAATATCCATATTCTAATGCCCAGAACCTGTGAATGTCACATTAAATGACAGAAGGGATTTTGCCAATGGGATTAAATTAAGGTTATTGATAGGAAGATTCTCCTGGGTTACCTGGATGGGCACTCAGTCATCACTGGTGTCCTCACGAGAGAGAGGTAGAGGGAGATTTGACTCCAAAGAGAAAGTGATGATGAAGCTAGGTTTGGATTGATGCAGCCAGAAACCAAGGAATGCTGACAAGAAAACAGATTCTGTCTTAGAGCCTCTAGAGGGGGCATGAATGGTCCTACCAACTCCTGATTTCAGTCCAGTGAAACTGGTTTTGGACCTCTGTCTTCCAGAACCGTAAGAAAATGTGTTTCGTTTTAAGCCACCAAGTTTGTAGTAATATTACAGCAACCGTACCGAACAAATGTGCACCTCTTAGGAACTATTACCCCAGTTAAGATGTGTGCCTGGAAGCACACTTAGTGGAATAGCGGCATGCAGCAGGTTTGCCATCATAAGCCATTCTTAAAAACCTGAATCCTTGGCTTTGCGGGATCATCAGATCCAGTACAGTGGTTGCCGTTTTTCTCCTTGTTCATCCTGGTAACATGTCTGGACAGCTAGTAGAGAGAGCTCTGTCCTTCTCCACAGGTCCTCTCACCTCTATTAATTAGAAGGAAAGTAAAAGTTGCTCGGTCATGTCCAACTCTTTGGAGACCCCATAGCCCCCCAGGCTCCTCTGTTCATGGGGAGGCTCCAGGCAAGAATACTGGAGTGGGTTGCCATACCTTGCTCCAGGGGATCTTCCCAACCAAGGGATCGAACCCAGGTCTCCTGCATTGCAGGCGGATTATTTGCCAACTGAGCCACGAGGGAAGCCCAAGAGTACTGGAGTGGGCAGTTTCCCTTCTTCAGGGGATCTTCCTGACCCGGGAATCGAACTGGGGTCTCCTGCATTGCAGGCAGACTGTTTCCCAACTGAGCTACCCAGGAAGTCCTAACGAGAGGGAAGAGGTTACTTAAGTAAGACGTTACTTAAGCCACCATCTTCTTTTCCTCTCCTTTATGACTCTTCATCCAACTGGTCTTTATAAATTTTAAAGAAAACAAAGTCATTTCTCAATGGATTCAGATACTACCCCAAATTAATATTCCCCAAAAGTTCTTATTCTTATTTCTAGACCTCATCACCAGAAATTCCTGAGCCTAAACCCTGCCTAGCTTCTAGGATCAGTCATTTTCTCATTTCTCCCTTTTCCTTTTAGTTGAGTCTTGTCATTTTTGTCCCTTCCCTAAACATAACTTGTAATAAGGTGACATAGCAAAGTGATGAAAGTATAGATGGTTTGTTTTAATCCTGGGTTTTTGCCATCTACTTACTGTGCGACATTGGACAGGCTCTTTAACCTCTCTGGGCCTCAGTTTCAAAAAAATAAGTCAGTATTATAAATAATACCTACCTAAGATTGCAATTGTGAGGATTAAATGGGCTTAAGCACTTGCTAAGCACTTAAAATAGTACTTGTTGTAGTGTAAGCACTGTAATTGTGCTTGCTAATAATCATAAGTGCAATTCCCAGCACATAACTTACTCAACTTTCTGTCATCACTTTGAGGTATGTATTTGATGAAATCAGTAAAATCATTCTGTTTCAAGGGGAACAGAAAAGTATTTTTGAGCAATTGTCCATGTGGCTATTTCACCACATTTAGTGTTTTCAGATTTCTGTACAACAGCCTGGGCTAGTCCAGCAGCAAATTAAAAATGGACAGAGCTTATGTTTTGCACCCTTTATCTCACTGTCCCCCCGCCTCCCCCACACACATCCCCATCTCTTTGGGCATAAGCTTTCATTTTTCCTCCATGTTCTGAAAACCTACTTCTAAGAAAGTGTCTCGGTTCATCCATGTCGCCACAAAGTAGCATTGGCATATAGACACTATCACGTGTGAAATAGCTACTAGTGGGAAGCTGCCGGATAACCCGGAGAGCCCAGCCTGGTACTCTGTGATGGCCTGGAGGGGAGTGAGGGGAGGGCTGAGGTAGGCTCAAGAGGAAGGGGAGATACAGATATAGATAATTATATGTTTATATTATATATAACGTATATATTATATATGTATATATAATTATGACTGATTTGCTTTGTTGTATGGCATAAACCAACACAACATTGTAAAACAAGTATCTGCCAGTTTAAAAACCAAAGGTGTGTGATCTCCAACTTAGCGTGAATTTAAGACAATAGTGCCACTTGTCTCAGAGAGAGAACTTTTCAAGCCTGGTTCTGTTTCTCAAGGTTGTTTTGTTTTTCTGTCTCTCCTAGCCTTTCCACCTTGGGCAAATACGGGAGGTCCACATTGTGGCTCCAACACTTAGCACCCGCGGCGTTCTCCAGGCCCGAGAGGAGCGTCTGAGGGCGGCACCCCTGTCCCGGGGCTGCTGAGGGACCGCGCCCGGCTCCGTCTCACGTGAGGCGTCAGCTGCTGCTCAGGCAGCCCCTCGCCTCTCGTCACCCTGGGTGACGGCAGCGCCCGGTCCAGGGAGGGCCTGGGTGGGCTCAGCATAGGCAAGGGTGTTTCTGGATCTCTGAGAAGAAAATATCGGCGACAAGAAAGACATGCATTCATGAGTCTGGGATTCTCAAATCTTCCACAAGCCGCCTGCTAATTCTTGAGAGGTATATGTGGGGAAAATGCCCTGCTTGATAATAACGAGAGTTTTAGCCTGAAGTTCCACACAAAATTTCTAATCTTAAGAAATATAAGAGGCCCTAGGTGAGATCTCACTCGTGGCCTAGACCAGTATTGGGCACAGTATGGAATAAGGACTACCTGGCTCATAATGACCTGAAGTACTGTTTGAAATCCAGATTGTTAACTCTCCCACAAGGCAAGGAAATTAGGAGTGATGGGGCCAGAATTATGCCGTTTTCATGATCAGTAACTAGTGGTTATTTCCAGTGTAACCTGAAAGCAATTTGGTCTCTTTTCTTTCAGGGTCTTATGCTTCCTTTGGTCTTAGAGCTTCAAACTGAGGAGGGGGAGGGGCAAGGGTTCTGAAAGAGGAGGGGATCCAGGCAAGGAAACAGTGTTGCCTTTGAACATTTTAAAAATAGTTTATTCTGGGGAAATGGTTCAAGAGAACAAAAGAAGGTGGGTCAGATTTTAGGAGAAGTGATGACATTTTGTGAGAAAATAGCAGTTGAAGGAAAAAGCAAACTGAAATACAGCATGAGTTTAAACAGTTGATGATAGAGACAGAAGTAGGAGCATCATGCCTACAGAGAGGGAAATACAGTTCTACCATTCTGTTGTCCCCAGGACCGAGCAGAACTTAGTTAATTTAACTTACTGGTTTTCAACCCATAGCATCAACCTGTAAATAAAACACAGGACACTTTGTTGTGTTTGCATAACAAATTATAAATATTATCATCACAGGTAAAGCAAACATGCTATTGCCCAAAGGTGAGCTGTACAAGGGGAAAGACAGAACTGGGGGCACAAGCAGTCTCAGGCATAAAGAAAATGATGAGATTAGAGTGAAAGTGAGTACTGTAGCTATGTCCTATAGCTAGTATTTCTTGAGAGCTTCCGTGTGTTGGACATTGAAGGCTGCAGATGTGTTATTATTTGCATCATCACGAGCAACTCCACGCAGTGGTGGTTATCATCCAGTTCCTCATCATACAGGTGAGGAAACAGAGGCCCAGGAAGGTTGAGTAAATTGCTCAGGATTGCAGAGCTAATAATATACTGAAGAACAAAGCTTCCAAGCCAAGTGGTCCATCTCCAGAACCAAGGCTTTTAGCCACTAGACTACTACTTCTCCCTTCAATAAAAGCCAGCAAAAATTGCATGGCATTACAGAAGAGAGGCAGCAGAAGTGATGAAATGAATATGATGTATTGGAGGGAAGAGGGATGAGAAGTAGTGGGGGTAGGAGTTTATCTTCCTGCCTCATGCTAGGGTGCTAAAATGGATCTACAATGGATACAGCAGATAAACATAATGTCTAGAATTATGGGGGCAACATTCCTGTGGCCAAAAACTGTCTCTGGAGAGGGGAACTGGGGTTAGAAAAGTTGAATTTCTGTATTTGAGATGCTATCATGTCCACATAGTATTTTCATAACAATATTTCCATTTATTTAGATGAAGCTTCAACTGTGTAAATGCATTAAAACATGAAATTCAAAATCATCTTTATATCTCATACATTTGCTAAGTGCTTGCCTTATCAGAATTGTTGTTTTCAGCTTTGAAGGATTTTTGTTTTTTAATGAAAAGCATTATAAATTTTAAAAGTTAAAAATTGTCCCTGGTGATGTTGTCCTGCATGGCCGAGAGAAGGTGTGGAACTATTAGAAGCAAACTGTATTTCAACCCTGCTTCTGGTAGGGAAGGAGAGTGTCTGAAGTCAGGCAACAGGAGCTTTGATCCTCTGGAGTCGGAAGGAACAACTTGGAGTAAATGAATCAGGCGGCAGGGTGCCGGGAGGAGGCTGTCGGCCTCTCTGTGATGGTGTTCTTTGTTTTGCAGGACTAATCTCAGAAATGTTGCATTAGGCTCAGTGCTGTGCATTTTTAGGCTGCAGTATTTTTCCATCTGTATACTTCATGAAAGCAAGCACTTTTATGCTCCCTTTAAAATGGGAATCTCCTATTTGAATTGCCTGGTGAGGACATTTGAAGTAATTCATAAAGCATACATATGCATGCTCTATCTCCATCTATGTAGCTATCAGTTATCCTTTCCCTACTCACCTGCCTGTATTAGTCTGCTCAGGCTGCTATAACAGAATAGCATAGACTAAGTGGCTTAAACAAGAGACATTTCACACTTCTGGGAAGTCTTAAGAGCAAGGCAGAAACACTTCCAGGTGAGTCCTCCATTTTTGGCTTGTAGATGGCCATCTCCTTGCTGTGTCCTCCTCACATGGTGGAGAGAGAAAGCTTTCGTGTTTTTTCTGTTTCTTATAAGAGCTAATCCTATCATGACAGCTCTACCCTCATGGCCTCTTCTAAACCTAGTTACCTCCTAAAAACTCCATCTCCTAATTCCATCACACATAAGGGGATAGGGCTTCAATATATGAATCTGTGGAGGGGGACAAAAAAATTGTCTTAACTCTCTATATCTGTCTGTCTATCTGTCTTTATGTGTAGAATAATAACAGTGGCTTATAATTCATTTCCCTGTGTTATTTTATCCTTCCAAAACTCGTGTGAGGTAAATTGGCCATAGGAAAATCACTGATTTCACTGAAACGTTTGAAGGTTGGATTAACTTTGTGATCACACAATCAATAAATGATGATGCCACAATTCAATCCACATCTTCTCCACCCTCCTTTCCTCTTCTCTTCTCCCTTCCCACTTTCTGACTTTCTTCCAGCCGCATTATTTACTAGCTTTTCCCTTAGGACATTGGTGTCCTTCTTCTGGGCCTTGCAGAGGTTATTCCCATTATCTGGAATGCTTTTTCCTCAGATATCTGACTCAGTTCCCTCCCGCTACACTGTTCAAACTCCACCTTCCCAGTAAGACTTATCCTGTTCTACTGTTTAACTGGAACACCTTGTTTCTCTGCCCATACACTGCTCAATCTCTGTTGCGTTTGTTACTAGGCTTCCCTGGAGGCTCAGTCAGTAAAGAATCCACCTGTAATGCAGGAGACCTGGCCCGATCTCTGGGTCAGGAAGACCCCCTGGAGAAGGAAATGGCAACCCACTCCAGTATCCTTGCCTGGAAAATCCTGTGGACAGAGGAGCCAACAGGTGGGCTACAGTCCCTGGGGTTGCAAAGAGTCTGACACAACTTAGCAACTAAACCACACCACCAGCTTGTCAGATAATTTACACTGATTTCTGTTCTCCCCTCTGACTACAGGATAGGCTACAGAGAGTCAGGAGTTTTGCCTTTATTGAACCTCCTGGAGGCCCAGCAAAACTCTAGGGTCTGCTAGAACTGGACACAGTTATACCTCTTATGTTTGGTATTTTAGCAGCCTATCTCAGAGCCAAGCCAGTTATTGAAGAGAATCTTTTCTGATACTTTAAGCAGTATGATCAACTTGAAGTAAACTTAAATTTTCAACAATTACAGAGCAGGCATGGACTCTTCCTTTGTTTCTCCAGACACATGAACCTGGATACAAAGTCCATCCTCTCTGGGTGAAGTGGGAACATACAGAGATGACTGGCCTAAGTTTCAATTGGATCAAAAGATGCACAAAAGAGACATTTAAACGTTTTCAAAAACGAAAACCATCAAGTGTGTTTCCTCTTCACACATCAGGGATTGTCTGGCCTCTGGTGTGGTTCGAGTGGTGCAGGGGGAGAGAGAGAGACATAGAGAAGTAAGGATGAGCTGCCCTGTCTCTGCCTCCTCTGGACCTTAGTTCTTCCTGGACTGTCACTCCTTACACTCAAAGCAGATTTCAGAAGTCAGCACACATGGTCATAATGTATGCCTAGCTCCACAACCCAGCCACTGGGACCCAGAAAATTTTGCAACCTTAAGTCTGCCTCAACACATCATGACTCATATATATCAATGGGTAAAGACACACAAACAGTAGTAGATTAACAGGAATAAGTTTTTACTTATATATAAATTACCTATATACATATTTGTCCATAAAGCTGGGAAAGATAAGTGTCCATTGAGGCAAATGGGTAGGGGGAGAGGAAGCAGCTAAAGACAGCTGTAGAACTTGCCAGTTCCAAGTGTAGGGAAAATATCCAGAAGTTTGGGTCGGCCAAGTTTACAGTCAAACCAGGGATGGCATAGTGGATGATACATGCAGATTACTTTCCATCCTCCACATGGAACTTCTCAATTCTGGTATGTAGTTCTGAACTGGGCTCAGATACTTCTCAGCCTGCACGACACACACACCCACCTTCCTCACCCATGCACATACAACACACACCTACTCGTGCATATCGCTGAGCGTGTGGTCCTTTGGCTCATTGCTGCTAAAGGCAACATCGTGCTCCTCCAAAGTCAGAGGGGTGCCCTGAGTTGGGGTCCCAGGTGTTCTGAGTGCAGACATTCCTCTCTAAATATATATGGTGCTATCCCCCATCGTACTACGTGGGTTTGGGCTGGGGAGGCCTGGGTGCTTTGTGTGAATGGGACAGCAGAAGTGTACCCAGTCACAGCGGGTGAGGTGCTGGCCCCCGTCACCCGCTCTGTGCTTTGCATATATGAGTTCCGAGCCCAGTGGCAGGTGCTGACACTGGGGCCTCCCATCCGAGATGAGATGTGGCTCCTTCCATGTGTTCACCCATGGTGTATTGGCCAGGTGGGTCCCAGTTGTACTGATGGGAAGTGTGGCTACCAGGTCCTCCATTCCTGGGAATGATGACGTTCCCTCCTATACCACCACCACTTGGATCTTGGACAGGTGGACCCCTTGTGTTTGGAAGTCAGGTGGAACTTCTAGTGGGTTTCAAGCCAGGGGTGGGTCTCACAGTTGCAAATCCAATGGATGCAGTGTTGTTCTAGTGAAAAGTTGAAATTGACTTGTCCCTTGACACAAATTTCTTCTTCATGGTGATGGGATTTGTAACTGTAGATTGTCTACACTCATGTGGGTCCTGGGTGCAGTGATGGGAAGTGGTAACACCCCGACCTCTAACCATAAGGATGGTGGTTTCCCCTGCCGTGACTCTACCACCTGGACTTGGCTGAAGGAGACCCCAGGCGTTTGGATTCAAGTTGGAACCAGATACGTGCCCGGATGCTGGGATGGGGGCTTGCTGTTCCTACTGCAGCAGCCAGCTGCAATGAGATGAGCCCAAGGTGATCTGGCCACAGTAGGAACACAGGTGGTGCTGGGTGTCCCACACAGTTCTGTGCAAAAGTGAGGTGGGCCAGATGCTTCTGAATAAGTGAGGCCTAGGGCATTCACACCAACCCAAAACTCCCACCAGCCATAGAGGCTGCAGCCCCATCAACAGTGGGCCTCATGTGGTACTAGCAAGACAACAAGCTACTGTCTCCAGGACTGGGCACTGTGGTATCCATTCCAAAACCAGAAGTAGCAGATACATCCCTGGGGAAAATACCTGAGCTGTAGACAGAGGGCGGCTGCATGTTGATGGTGGTGGTGGAAGACAGGGGATCTGGTAAACCCGAATCCATTATCCTTCCTCTGGGTGGCTGGACTGCAGAAGAGGTTAGCTTTTCATCTTGTGCTAGGGCTAATGGGTTTCCCAGTGGAATAGACTTGTTAGGCTTCTTCCTGTTGTTGGCCCCAGATGTGGGTTCAATGGTGAGTTCTGGGTTTCAAGCTTCACTTGAAACATGGGTACCTCTGTTGACCACGTCCACAGGTAAATAAGTCGAGGCTCGGGTCCAGGCATCGCTGCCACTGGGTGCTGTGTTCTCAGAACCAGGAAGAGCCATGTGGTATGAGTAGTGGTTGTCCTTGGAGTCAGAGGTAGACTAGAAAGTAAAGTCTGAGGAGGAGGTGCATCCATAGCTTTGATGTCAAAGACTGGTTTGACATCTGTAGAGATGCTGACTGCTGAAGCATAGATAACTGCCGAAGCCATAGGTGGGGGGCTGGGGGAGGCAGGAGCCGAAGCCATAGATAGGGGTTTGGGGAAAACAGGAGCTGAAGCAATAGATGGGGGGCTGGGGGAGGCAGGACCTAAAGCCATAATTTGGGGACTGAGGGAAAGAGCCAAAGCCCTAGAGAGGGGGCCAGGGAAGACAGGACCAAAAGCTGTAGATGGGGGGCTAGGGGAGAGAGTGGGCAGAACCCTAGATGGAGGGATGGGGAAGACACTGGCTGGAGTCCTACACAGTGGGGCCGGGGAAGACAGGACCCAAGGCCGTAGATGGGGTTCCAAGGGAGACATTAACCAGAGTCCCAGGTGGGGGCCCGGGGAAGGCGCCAGCCGGAGCCCCAGATGAGGGCCCGGGAAAGGTAGCAGCCTGACCCCCAGGTGGGGGCCCGGGGAAGACGAGAGCCTGACCCCCAGGTGGGGGCCCGGGAAAGGCAGCAGCCTGATACCCAGGTGGGGGCCCGGGAAAGGCGGCAGCCTGACTCCGAGTGGGGGCCCGGGGAAGGCGGCAGCCGGAGCCCCAGATGAGGGCCCGGGAAAGGCGGCAGCCTGACTCCGAGTGGGGGCCCGGGGAAGGCGCCAGCCGGAGCCCCAGATGAGGGCCCGGGGAAGGCGCCAGCCGGAGCCCCAGATGAGGGCCCGGGAAAGGCAGCAGCCTGACCCCCAGGTGGGGGCCCGGGGAAGGCGGCAGCCGGAACTCCAGATGAGGGCCTGGGAAAGGCAGCAGCCTGATACCCAGGTGGGGGCCCGGGGAAGCGGCAGCCGGAGCCCCAGGTGGGGGCCCGGGAAAGGCGGCAGCCTGACTCCGAGTGGGGGCCCGGGGAAGACGACAGCCTGACCCCCAGGTGGGGGCCCGGGGAAGGCGCCAGCCGGAGCCCCAGATGAGGGCCTGGGAAAGGCAGCAGCCTGACCCCCAGGTGGGGGCCCGGGGAAGGCGGCAGCCGGAGCCCCAGGTGGGGGCCCGGGGAAGGCGGCAGCCGGAGCCCCAGATGGGGGCCCGGGAAAGGCGGCAGCCTGACCCCCAGGTGGGGGCCCGGGAAAGGTGGCAGCCTGACCTCCGGGTGTGGGCCCGCGGAAGACGACAGCCTGACCCCCAGGTGGGGGCCCGGGGAAGATGGCAGTCGGAGCCCCAGATGAGGGCCCGGGAAAGGCGGCAGCCTGATATCCAGGTGATGGCCCGGGGAAGACGGCAGCCGGAGCCCCAGATGAGGGCCCGGGAAAGGCGGCAGCCTGATAACCATGTGGGGGCCCAGGGAAGGCGGCAGCCGGAGCCCCAGATGAGGGCTCGGGAATGGCGGCAGCCTGACCTCCGGGTGGGGGCCCGCGGAAGACGACAGCCTGACCCCCAGGTGGGGGCCCGGGGAAGACAGCAGCCGGAGCCCCAGATGGGGGCTTGGGAAAAACAGAGGCTCTCTGCTGCCCATCAGTGGCTGCAGATGTAGGGTGAGGGTTGGTTTGGGAGTGAAAGGCATAGTTAAAGATTGAAGCAGGGCAGGAGACCGTCGGCACAAATGGCGCTGGTGGTGTCTGGTCTCCCTGCAGTGCGTGTCTGCTCCACCCCAATACCTGGGGGAGACTGAAAGGTTACAGCATGAGCCGGGGGAGTAGTGTCCATGTCAGTGACGTCCTGATCTGAAGGAGACAGGAAGGTTACACTTGGAGATGCTGTGACTGTGGTGGTAAAAGGGACTCCAGTAGAAGTTGTAGCAGGGGGAGCGATGGGGCGGTCTGGAAGAGGGGTGAGTAAGTATGAGGGAGGGGGAGAATCTACACACATGGGTGTTGGGGATTCATTTTTGTCGGAGGGTGGCTGGAAGGGGAGGGTTGGGGTGCTCAGGGGTGTGGAGAGGTCAGAAATAGAAGGTGGTGTTGCTCTGACTGCACACGCAGTGCCCGCATCCTCCTTGAGGGCAGTTCCCACAGTGGGATTGGAAACTGGAGGCAGAGCATCTGCAGGACTAGCAGAATGAGAGTCCACGGGGGCTGTGTGTCTTGCCACCCGATCCACATAAGGTGTCAGGCAAGGTGGAAGGCCAGCCAGATTGGGGAATCTGGAGGACAGGTCGGCCAAGTTGGTGGTGGTAGGAGGGACCTGCAACGTGTGACTGACCGGAGGCAGGGAGCCTGTGGTCCCTGGGGCAGGCGGGGCGGCGCTGCGGCGTCGCATGGCCTGCCTTGGATCCCTCAGGATTCTGTTCCTCTGACGGTCCCTGTTTTGTTTCAGGGTGCCCCGGGTTTTGGCGCGAGTCATGGCTGGAAGCTTCGGAGGCGGGGGAAGGTCACTGCGACCCCAGAGCAGCGGCAGCGGGGGCGGCAGTGGCGGCAGCGGGGGCGGCAGTGGCAGAAAAAGCGGCGGGGGCATCGTCCTCTTGCGGGGGCGCCCACTGCCGGCGGCTCCCAGGGGAGAAGAGCTTCTCCGCGGGGTGTCTGAAGGTGGCTCACGCTGCAGCGCCTTCCCGGACATCGGTGACTCTGGGCAGCCGGGTTGGTGGTCTTCACCCAGCACCACTTCTCCTGGCCTCTCGGGCAGCAGGCTGCAGCGCGGACTTGGGGCAGAGAGCACCGTGGCCAGGGGGCCAGGCTGCGAGGGAGGCCGGCCGTCTCCAGCAGTGCCGTCTGAGCAGATGGCGGGGCTTTGGGAGGAAGGCTTCGTCCGAGACACCTGGGCTTTCTCACTGAAGTTGCCTCCTGGGTGCCCCGGAAGGAGGTTTGGAGGCTCGGGAGGGCAGTGGAGGGGCGGGAGGAGCCCGCCGGTCTCCTGGGGCCTAGGTGTCATTGTCATAGCCCCGCTGCGGTCCGGACTCATCTTTCCGTTGTCCTCTCCTTCGGCCTCTGTGTGACCTTCCTCCTCTGTCACGCCTTCCCTTTGATCTTCCTGGACCATGGCCTTACTCTCCTTTGCGCGAGGAAGTGGGCGGTGACTGGTTGGTACCGGCTTCCCAGCCTTGGCTACCTGAACAGGTAGCTCAGGGAGTGAACGCAGGAGAGTAATTTTGCGCCCCGGTGGAGGAATTCTGACGGTTCTCGAAGGTCCGAACATCATGGAATTACGAGTGGACAGGACGGGCTGCTGCTTCGGCCGCTCCCTCAAGTTCGCCAGGGGTAGCCCGCCCACACGGGAGAGTACCCAGCCTGCTGGATTGGGTACCACCTTTTCGGCATGCTGTAAAACCCGGACGATGAGGGCACTGGATCCTGGTTGAGCAGCCTGCGACCAGGTTGTAAAGCAGGAGCTGGGGCGGCGGGGTGACCCCGGCCAGATGTGGTGGCACCCCGAGGGCGCAAAACCAGCGAGCGCCGGCCCAGCGGGCGCCGGCGGCGGAGCACAGAAAGAAGTTTACACAGTAAATTGCCCGTATTGTGCGCCAAATAACCCGAGAATAGAATGTGAAACTGGGAGAGCGTCTCCCTAGCTTCTTACTCCTCTCGCGGTCAAACACGCCCTGGAGAGAGGAGGACTCAGCCTGGCAATTGTGACGCGTCCATGGTATACGTGTCACAGAGAAACTGCAAATTCCGGGGCAAAGGGCGGGCCCAGTGCACGACCCCTCCCGGGCTCTCTAGCCGCTGAGACCTCCCACTGTGGGTGGCAGGTGTTTGGCACCAGATGGGCCACCGTGCAGAGACTCTTCAGGACCGTGGGGGCCTCCTTCTCCAGAGCTCATCCCATCTAGCTCCTCATCATGCAGCCCCCTTGGTGCCTGCGTGTGTATCTGCCGGCCCTTCCCTGCCTGGGTCTCAGAGACCTGTGCAAAGCTGACTGCAGGAGCCACCCACCCTCCCGGGGGTGGTCCAGCACCTGTGGGGACCTCTCCAGCTTCTCTGCGAGGCCAGGAGCCAGGAGCAGCTTCTCCGCCGCGGCTCCTCTGCCATCATCACCAGCCGGAATGCAGAGCCCTCACCTGGCCAGGTGCTGCACCCCACCACGTCCTTTTCTGGCGGGTAAGCCTCTTTCTTCACTTCTTTTTAGAAATTTGGTACAACAGTTAAATCTTAGACTGTTCTTCAGGGTGTGCAGATGGTAATGGCTTAGCCAGGTTGTGACCCAAACCTGCTCTGGGCTGTGGTGCCTCCCCGCCATACATGCTTCACGTGTTACTGCTCTTTTCTTGTCCTCCTTATGGCACTTAGCCCTAAGTGTCATACCTATAATGAGTCTATATCCTACCCTGTAGGTTTTCTTTTGCTCAATTCATGAATTGATCACCTGCTGCGTTGGGTTCTGATCTCAGAAGAGGCAGGTTAAGGACCACCAGTTGTCAGCATAGCACCAGCGGAGGTTTTCCCTTTGGTATAGTTTGAAGGATCCAGATATGTAAAGATGATAGTATAGATAAATCATGGGCTTTCCTGAAAGAAATTTACCAGTGCATTATTCTGTATGGATTAGAAGCCTGTTTCTGTGGCCTTCCTGGAGTGTGTTCAGTAAGGCAGCTCATTCATGTTGAGAAAGCAAACACATCACTTATTGCAGCTTCATAGTGGAGCCCTGTGTCAGCTTCAGTCAGTCAGTACAGTTTGGTCACTGTGAGCATGTCAGCTGGGTCCACTCTTTACTACCATATATAATTCTAAAGATTCTTATGCCCAGGAGAGAAGTCACACTCTTGGGTGTCTAGGACAAGGGAGACATGTTATTATTCACAAGGTAGAAGCTTCAAAAGAATAGGATAGGACTGAAAACTCCTAGTCTAACATGGCTTTATCGAGTTTGAATCTTGTTTCTTTGGCTTACTTCATTGGAGTGTTTTCTTTCTCCTGGGCTGACATTGTGTGTTACACAGCAGGCATGTGACATGTAGAGGTTTCAGAACCCAGAATTGTATTGATCAGTGAAACTTTATTTATATATTTTAGTTTAAAATCTATTTAAAATAACACTGGACATAATTCATATATTATAAATTAGTTTGCCCTCTGCTCTTGAGATTCTTTTTATAGTATGTCAGAGTAAATTTGGACTTCCATCCCCAAGAAGATTTGAGATTGGAGGACACAAAAGGTTTTTCTCAGACCTAAATTATGTCTGAAAAAAGCGAGAAATATCATAAGCCCTATCTGACCTCTCTAGGAGCAGAAATGATTTACAGCTGTGGCATTTAACCATAATTCCTTGATCTCATTTGAGAAGAGTTCAGTAAGGAACAATCTCTTCATTTTTGTTTCTTCCTTATTTTCTTGTCTTGCTTACCAACAATCCATTGTAATCCATGGATTGATATGGCAGCAGGCTGAGTGGTCTCTGGAGCTCATACAATTAACTTTTTTCCCTAAAATAACTTTAATTTCCTTGTTTTTCAGCTCCTCTTCTTTCCTTGCCCTTTGCTATAACCAGAACTCACTGAAAGCTAACTGGCTTTGTGCAGACCCTCCTTAGGACAGTCTTTCCTTAGTTATTTTATTCATCACTCGGTTTCATTTTTTGCCTTCTCGAAATATGTTGAAATCTTTCTGTAGTTGATGACTTCCACAACCTCTTGGCTTTTACGGCTTATTAATTTTGGTATTTCTACACTTTTATTTAAGTATGGTTTCAGAAGGAACAGAAAGTAAATGTGTCCTAGTCTGCCATCTTGAGCTGAAAATCCCTGTCAGTTTTAGCATCCAGCATTCCCATGGGGTGGGGCGGGGACCTTGGCATTAATAGGTGTAACACTCAAGATTTCAGCTTTTCTTGGGCAGTCACTAAGGACATAGTATGTGGTAATTTCTAATGGGAAAATAATAACTATTTCATGGAATTTATTTGAGGATTACATTAGATAATGAACATACAAATGCTTTCTAAAGTTTCAAAGTCCATAAAAATGTTTCTTGTTATTGATTTGGTGCTACTTCAGTTTTACTTGACAGTGATTCATGACCTTGCTTATGTGAGAAGATGCCTTCTGAAACAATTATGATCATTTAAAATATTTGTTTATTTTAAATGTTTACTTGTGTAAGGAGCTGTGCAGAATGAACTGGGCATCCCCTGCCCCCTAGTGGCTAAAAAGCTGCACACAAAACACTTTTAACATTTCCAGAGTGACTTGGAAAGGGCTGAGAGCTGGGAGACGCCGCTCTAGGGGACTTGCATTTGTGTACTGCAGTCTGTAATTGCCTGTGCCGAAAGTTTTAGCCCCTCTTTTTTTTCTGGCATGTTATCTAAAGCTGGCTAATTAGCATTCTTAAGAGTAGATCATTTGTTACTTTGAATTAGGTGTGTTTTGTTCAAGGACAAGTTAACATATGTCAAGTCATGCTGAATGTAGATTCTCATTTTCATACAAAATAATGAATATCTAAAACACTTGGAATTTATGTCTTAAAGCGTGTCCTGTGAATTGTTGAAAATCAGTAACTTTGTTTCGAGGTTTATTTAAGGGTAAAATTATTTTTTTCATTTTATCTCTCGATCTCAAGATTTATGTAAAATCCCATATGCTGAGTCTGTTCTTTCCAGAAAGTGAACTGAAACATTTATCTAGAAAGCATCTCAGTTCTGACCTCCTGGTCTTTTGTTTTGAAGCAGGAAGACAGCTGAAATTTTTGTAGTTTTACACAGCCATGATGTTGTTCTTACTATACAGATATTGAGAAAGTTTCTATTAGCTGATCCTTAGAAATTTTATAAACACATGTGAAAAATTTTTACAGAGAGAAATGGAAAGTTCAGTTAATATTTTCATTGCCCAAAATAAATTATGAATTGTAGATGCATTTTTAAAATTTCAATTGAAAGTTATTTGGAGGAAAACACAAAACATAACAAAGATAGAAAGAACAAAAATAACAGAAGAAGGTGTTACCTGGAAAAAAAAGGAAAGCAAATTGTTCCTCATGTGTCCTGAATTATAAGCATTATTGTATTAGAGCAACAGTTATCTCAGGTAGAGAAAAAAAAAGGTTAGGCTTGTACACGTGTTTCGTTTCCGGTTGTATATTTGTTTTATAGTTTAATTATGTTTTGGGAAAGTGTGACTAAGGCCTGTTTTAACACAAGTCAATAAATTAGACTGCATGCTTTTGTTATAATAGACATGTTAACATATGCGGTTCTTCATAAAATAAGTTTTTTTTCATATATTTTGAATCATTTTTTTCCTATTTTTCAGCCTCTAAATGTGACCTGTGCTTATAACTGACCTTACCTGTAAGTACAATGCTGTTGTCCTTCCTAGTTTTTTACTACTTTATTTTTAATTTTTACCCTCTTTTAAGAATCTGTTCCAAGTGGAGAAAATCAGAGTGTGACAGGAGGTGAGGAAGAGGCAGTGGATGAATGCCAAGAGTTAAATGCAAGAGAAGAGCGGGATATTGAGATAATGATGGAAGGCTGTGAATATGCAATTTCTAGCGCCGAGGCCTTTGCAGAAAGGTTGTCCAGAGAGCTGCAGGTGTTAGATGGGGTCAGCCTTTCTTGTAACGTGTGGCTAGTGATGTGTGGTAAGCTGAGGAGACTGGTGATGTTCATATTCTGCTGCCGCTGCCTTTGAGCCTAGACGGTGGGATCGTTGCTGTCTTTCCCTAGAAGCGCATCACCAGCTGCCTCCCTCTGTCTTTCACTGTTCTTGGTCCAGAGACAGAACCATTCCTATTAGGCCAGTGAAGGCAGTTGGCTGAGGTTCTGGATTTGGGGAGGTTCTTGATATGAAGTGATGGAAGTAGAAAGTAGCCAACCTGAAACCACCCTGGGGGTTGATTCCCCCAGCCTCTGGAACACTTCAGAATAGTTCAAGGCAAGAGAATAACATTTTTGTGGTTTGGGGGGAAAAAAATAGGTACAAGTTAGAAGGAGAGAGAGTGAGCTGAAAGAAGCGAATCCTTTACCCAAAGAGAGCAAAATAGTGTAGTGAAAACAGGAGAGCCAGGGCAAAAGGATGTTTGACGACTCCTCTGAACTGCTGTGGAATAGATGCTGTTTATTTGTATGCACATATCTGAGCTTGTACCTACATGTACATCTTTAGGAAGTAAAAAGCTACAAGTAGCACCTGTCTTATGAGAAAAATCTAAAATGAGAGTGTTTTGTGAGGGGGGTGTCGTTTTGTTAGGCAAAGTATGAATTTAAGAAAAACTCTGAGAATAAGGAATGTTTTTAAGACTTAAAAGAGTGTTGGCATTTTATACATGAAAGGTACAGAAGTTGTAAGGTTGAACTGAGGTCCAGAGATTACACCAATAGCCCAAGCTTACAAATTTGTAGAACTCTCTGGAAGTAAAGCCTAGAAGAGACTTCAAGATGTTGAAGTGAAAATTGTCCTGGATCAGTTCAAGTCACAGCTCTGCTGCTTAAGATTCAGTGGGTCAGAGCTCTGCTGCTTTACAGTTGGGCTGCACCTCCATGGGAGTTATTATGAATAGTATATAAAATAACATGTGAAATTTTAGCATCACCCATACAATGATATTATTTTAACTCTTTATCCAAATTTTTTCCTCATATCATGTTATCTGCCTTCTTAATGTGGCTTTGTGGTTTGTATTTTCTAGTTAATGTTGCCTCTGTGTTTCAAGTCATCATATTACTTTGCAGCTTAATTTTGGGTTTGAAAGCTTCCATATTTCAGGGAATTGAGAATCAATAGAGTCTTTAGAAAATATTAATAAGGGGTCGGTGGTTTGTTGCTACTTTGTCTGGAAAAAAAAAGTAGTTGCAAATGAAAGAGAAAAGAAAGAATATTGTAGAAGGAGCTATCTTATGGCAATAGACTCTTCCACATCCTATTAGTACCAATCATGCTACAGTTATAAATTAGTTCCATGTATCTGTTAAAGACTGGCATGCTACTGCTACCCTCTTAACTAAGGTATTAGCATAGGTGATTATTATGCTTTTGTTTAGGGTTTTACATAAATGTTGCAGATTATAGAAAATGTCTATAGTTGATAGAGCTGGAAGCAGCGTCAGAGATGGTATAACCTAACAGCACTAATGAGAGTCCACCATTGCTGATGATACATCATGGCGCATGCCCTAAATATGCGGTATTGAGATCTGGTCCCTAACCTCCACATAAGGGGACGTGTGCTTCCCTGAAATACTGTGTGAAAAAGTGGAGTGTAAACACAAAGCAGCCAATTAAAGTAGACGTGTAGATGTGTGTGTCAGCCTTTGTTGCCGCTGCTGCTGAGTCACGCTGCTGTCAAAGATTTATGGATATTTCATTTGAAGAATATGAAGTATTACTTCTCTTTTTAACTGTGTAGGCCAACATCCAGTCTATCATGGCCTCTGAAAAGCAAGTCAACATCCTAATGAAGTTACTGGATGAGCCTCTCAAGGAGGTGGATCAGATTGAATTGAAACTGAGCAGTTATGAGGAAATGCTCCAAAGTGTAAAAGAACAGATGGATCAGATCTCCGAAAGCAACCACCTCATTCATCTCAGTAACACTAATAACGTAAAACTCCTATCTGAGATAGAGTTTCTTGTGGTAAGCATGGTTATAAACTACTAGCAACAATTAAAAAAAAAAAACAAAACTAATGATCTCTAAAGCCCATTTGCAAGTATTTTCTAGTTTCCTTAGGAGAGCAAGATTTAAAAATACTGAAGTTTCAAACACCCAGTAATAGGATTGCGTAGCATCTTACCTGTAAACTTCCTAAGAGTACACAGACAAATGGTGTGTTTGTTTACTTTCCAGAGCCACATGGACCTGGCCAAAGGTCATATAAAGGCACTTCAGGAAGGAGATCTTTCTTCTTCCAGGGGCATTGAGGCCTGCACCAATGCTGCAGATGCCCTGCTGCAGTGCGTGAATGTAGCTCTTCGACCAGGTATGACCATAAAATCTGCCCAAGAACCTGGGACTAAGCTTCTGACTTAGTGTAAAGCTTTTGACAAGAAGTCCATGAGGCAGGTGGTTTAGGGTTAGATTATTAGCTATTGAAACAAGTTTCACTTACTCTCAAACATAATTTATATCGGCACGAAGAACTTGTTCATTTCAGTACCTTCTGATTGACCATCAGTGACTCTACGTTAACACCAGCATTTTTCTTCAGCGCTGTTCACAGGACCTAGCACAAAGTAGATGCCGTAAGGCTTTGCTAGACCAGCGGTTCCTAAACTTGAGCTTGCATCGGGATCACGGCTAGGGGCCAGCGCAGAAGCAGTAGGTCCGCTCTGAGGCCTTAGAATCCATGTTTCTGACCGTTCCCAGGTGAGGCTGAGGCAAGACCGCAGCGTGAGGATCGCTGAGTTACACTGTTTTTCCCCCTTACCTTTCTTTTATAAACACACGCATAAACCAGCAAAAGGTTGAGTTCTTCAGAACTGAAATACGGCTTCTGTTATAAATGCACTCCTTAGACATCCGGGAGCTCTTTAACCCGTTGAATAAGCTGTCACGATTTCAGGCCATGACGTGCTTCTGGCAGTTCAGCAGCAGCAGCAGCAGCAGCAGCAGCAGCAGCGTTTCAGTGATTTGCGAGAGAATTTTGCCCGGAGACTGGCCAGTCACCTCAACAATGTTTTTGTTCGACAGGTAATTTTATCTTATTATAGTACTGGCATGTTCCTGTAGCTTGAAATGAAATGGTCACAGAAAAAAAATTTTAATGTATTTAATTGGGAGCACAATATGTTCCTTTCTATATTTATTTGATTTTAATATTTTTAGATATGTATGTATTTGCTCATAGATGTTTTGGGGGCCTCAGTGGTCTCCTATGAAGACAGTTCCTTTTAGTCAAAATTCCCTAAGTTTTAAATAATTGTGCTTGCATGTTACATATACCCCATTTAGACAATCTTGTTTCTAAAAATAAGTCCAAACTTGTTACGTTTTTAATGTTTGGCCTGTTTTATTTTTCAGTATTTTCAAGTGAGAACAGGGACTTGATTCCATGTTTTCAGTATTTCATTGGCTCCATATACTTATAAATATGAGAAAAATGACTAACTCAATTGTAAATTCTAGTTGATTTAATCTTATAGAAAACCTTTATCTCTATTTCTATGTGGAAAGGGTGTTATAATTAAGGTTGTGGCAATGATATAAATGTTACTGTTAAGTATACCTTAGAGGGATTTGACTAGAAGGTGCTTTTTTTAATAAATAATAAATTAGACTTAATATTTCTTGAATAAATTAGGTGTCATAAATTAGATTTTGTGTATTTATGATCTCTTTAATAGGGATTTGGGGCCAAAAAAAAGTTGAGTGAAATTTTGTTCATCAAGAAATGCTGACTGATATTCCAGGTTCTTATTTTGTTTTCACTTTGTAGTATTCTGAAACAATTGTATTTACTCTATTTTATTTCTGATTAGTTTACTCAGGCCCTCCTTCAACTCTATAACAGGTCCTACTTTTCTTTCCGTGCCTGTGAGTACATCAACTTTGGCTCCAGCTTCTCCGATTCTTTTTTTTCCCCTGTAAGGTTTACTAAGCTTAATAGCAGCAGAATCTTTATAGTTATAATTTACTGATTTGAGCTACCTGTTAACCATATTTGTGGCAGTTTTTTTAATGTCCCATAACAGAAAGTTTATTTAGATCCAAAGGCATTTAATCTCATTCTGCTTGCCTTTCTTTCTGTCATTCTTTCATTCACTCACTCACTCCTTTATTTGGAAGTCATTTGCCAAGTGATTAAAGATGCATTCCAGACATTTCATTGGAATAGATGAGAGGCTGATTCTTTGCTCTAGTTGCTCACGATCTAGAGAAGGGCGACAAACAGACTGAGGGAGGGTGTATGTTATGGTGGTACCATGGGAGTAAAGGAAGATCAGCTAACTAACCGTGCAAGGGGGAACCAGGGGAAGACTCTCTTAACATTCCACTTGACTTGAAAAGCTTCAGGAAAAAAGTAAACCTAGGAATCACATAGGAAATACTAATGCACATTTTTCTTACACTATTATTTCAATAATATCTATTTTTACACAATTCCCTAGTTTTTTTAAATTATCCTGTTGACAGGCTATAGTCCACATTTGTAAATGGTATGGAAAATACCAGTCATTAAATGATAATCCTTTCTCCACCCTTAATTGTTTGTTATAACATGCTATTATTTGTGATTTTTGCTTCCTTGCCTTATAAACTAATGGCTTTGTTTAAAATGAATGCATCCCAGTTCTGAAAATCTAATATGCATTGTTACATGTGAGTAATGCATGTTAAAAACCAGAATGTTGCAACAACCTGGAATGTGCTGATGAAGATGAAAGACAGTGTCCCAAGTGCAGAAAAGAGATTTTCTGTGTGTTAAATTGAATACTTCGTGTCACCTAGCAAAGAGTTGGGAAACAAGGGGATTTCTGTTCCTGGTTGTGGGACACACTGGGAAGATTCGATTACTGCACTGGGTTACATGTCTTTGTTCACCATCAAATTTTGATTGTGTGTCTGATTTGTGTGTTACATTGTGTGACAGGACTCACTGTCCTCCATATGTAAGAGTAAGAAATGGCTGCTACCCTCAAGATGCTTGTGAGGATGTGGTAAAGGTAATGTACTTAAAACTCTACAGCAGTGTATAGGGGCTACCTTAGGGACACCACAATGAAGTGAATGTGTCAGTAAAGCAAGTCACACAAATTTTTTGGTTTCCCAGTGCGTAAAAAAGCTATGTTTACACAGTATTGTAGCCTATTGTGTGCAATAGCATTATGTCTAACAGAAGAATGTACACATTTATTTTAAAAATACTTCATTGCTAAAAATTGCTAAGCACCCTCTGAGCCTACCATCTGAGTCATCA
Organism: Muntiacus reevesi; assembly: GCF_963930625.1. NCBI lineage: Eukaryota > Metazoa > Chordata > Mammalia > Artiodactyla > Cervidae > Muntiacus > Muntiacus reevesi. Next base: position 53,353 of record NW_027077820.1, on the reverse strand, counting down.
TCTTTTTGCTGGTGGAGGGTCTTTCCTCAATGTTGAAGGTGCTGGAGGACCAAGGCAGTGATTGCTGAAGATTGGGGTAGCTATGGCAATTTTTAAAAATAAGACAAGAGTGAAGTTTGCTGTAATGATCAACTTTTCCTTTCTCAGACAATTTCTCTGTGGCATGCAATGCTGTTTGATAGCATTTTACCCACAGTAGAACTTCTTCCAAAATTGGAGTCAGTCTTCTCAAATCCTGCTACTTGTTTTATCAACTTAGTTTATGTATTAATTATAGTCTAAATCCTTTGTTGTCATTTCAGTAGCCTTCACAGCATCTTCATCAGGAGTAGATTCTCTTTCAAGAGACCAGTTTCTTTGTTCATCCGTAAGAAGCAACTTCTCATCCATTAAATATCTGTTAAATGAGATTATAACAGTTCAGTCACATCTTTAGACTCCACTTCTAATTCTAGTTCTGCTTTCTACCACATCTATAGTTACTTCCTGTACTGAAGTCATACCCCTCAAAGTCATTCATGAGGGTTGGAATCCGCTTCTTCCAAAACTCCTGTTAATGTTGATATTTTGACCTCTTCTCATGAATCATGGTGTTCTTAAAGGCATCTAGAATGGCCAGTCCTTTTCAAAAGGTTTTCAGTCATCATTACTAATTTATTTATCTCTAATAAGAAACTTTAAACAATGTCTTAATTTTTAAAGTATATAAAGAGTAAAATTCTTAGCACGATTGAATTCTAGATATGATAGTTATCTATATTATTGATTGAATTAAGCAATTTAAGTATTTTTTCTCCTTCCTATATATTTTGAAACCAGTTTCTCTTAAAATCTTTCTGTTAACACTAACAATATTTAATATATCCTAATAGTCTGAAGGTAATAATGTTTTTATATCAGTGAATTTTCACATGATGATGATCTGGAAATGCTACTTACAGTAGAAAGTTTTGAATAGTAATATATGTAGAAGAGCTTTGTAAACCGTAAAATTCTCTATAAATGTTGGTTCTTCCATTTTGCAGGAGAGATGAAGGTTTTTAATTGAAGAGTTTTCCTGACATTAAATTAAATAGTACAACTTAACATGCAGTGACCTGAGTAAACAGCTATAGAAGAACATAAACCATGATTTTGAGTCTTGAATTATTGAAAAATTAATGAGGAAGGATAATGGAAATATATCTAATGTTATTGTTAATAAGGGTAAAATATTTGGAAAACATTTATCAGCAATAACAAGTTTGTCAAATACTCCTTCCTTTTAGTTAGTGTAACTTAATTAAGGCACAATTTGGAGACATTAGCAGACTTAAAACTAATCTCTCTCTGTGTACAGTATCTAATATCTGTGAGTCAGTGGAATCTCAGTCATCCTTCTGATGTGGTAAACATTTCTGAAATGTAATGTTTGTAATGACCTTCAGCAGTTTTTGAGTCTGGTTAGAATGGTTTTGTTTGGCATGTTTTTAAAAGAAAACAGAAGTGAGACTCACATGGCTGAGGTTCAGATTCTAGCCTTCCGCCTGTGTGGCCTGTGTGGATCACTTAGCCCTTTGAATTTCAGTTTGTTCCGTTGGGTCAGCTGATCTACTGGATCCATATACTCTAGAACAAAAGTCAGGATGCATCGTCTGCCTCAGGCTGATTGAAAACGTGCTCATTTATATAAGTCATGTCAAGGATTAAAAACAAAATTATATAGTTGCTTCTGTAGAAAATTAATGGAAAAATTAAAATTACATTATTATTAGGGGTTATCCTGGAAAGGGCTTCCCAGGTGGCTCAGTGGTAAAGAATCCGCCTGCAGTGCAGAAGACATAGGTTCAGTCCCTGGGTGGGGAAGATCCCCTGGAGGAGGAAATGGCAACCTACACCAGTACTCTTGCTGGGAACTCCCATGGACAGAGGAGCCCGGCAGGCTACAGACAATCTATTGGGTTGGCCAAGAATAGGATATGATCCAGCAACTGAGCACTGAGCGCTGCCCTGGAAAGCCCAGGAAGCAGTCATCTGCAGTCCTTCCTAGTTCTGACATTCTGTGTCCTGTGCATTTTCACCTGCTGTTTAAATATCGTAGACTCTAATGGAGATATCATAGATGGAGACAATTTGTTTTGAATGACTTCCCCTGTTCGGTGTGTGTTTCTTAGTAACAGTTTATATCATGATATTTATTTGCTTAGTCAATTGTAAAATGTTATGGGAGAGGTAAAGTTGATTAAACTATTCATTCTCAACTACTCTAAAAGATAAAATGAGTCGATTTATCAGAGAGTCATTCTTGTGTGTTTATGACTATTTTATGGTGGTGGTGTTCAGTTTGTATACACAGGATGATTAAAAAAAGACAAGTAAGTACTCAGTTCTTATATTTCTATGTTCTGTTGTTTTTGCTTGGCCATGCTTGATCATTATTAAGGATATTTAGTTACAACAGTGTTTCTTTATACTGTCAGTGATAGTTATGTCCTTATTTATTCACTCTAGGGTCGTGATCAGAGTTCAACTCTTGCTCAGCGCTCTATTGAACTGACTTTACCTAATCATCATGCATTTCATAGAGACTTACTCCGATATGCCAAGCTGATGGAGTGGCTAGAGAGTACGGATTATCGAAAATATGAGGGACTAACAAAGGTATGGATTTGACGTCAGTTACTCACTGAGTATAGAGCATTATCTTTTAGAATCGAGAGGTCGTGTGTTCAGTTCCGCAAGTGACATTTGAAGCACTGTTGTATGTTCTTAAAAAAGCAGCAAGTAGTTGAATTTCTTAGTGCTCATTAGCTATGGAGAACATTTTTTTTCTTTTTCATTTATTTTTATTCGTTGGAGGCTAATTACTTTACAATATTGTAGTGGCTTTTGCCATACACTGACATGAATCAGCCATGGATTTACATGTGTTCCCCATCCTGATCCCCCCCTCCCGTCTCCCTCTCCATCCCATCCCTCTGGGTCTTCCCAGTGCACCAGCCCTGAGCACCCGTCTCATGCATCCAGCCTGGGCTGGTGATCTCTTTCACCCTTGATAGTATACTTGTTTCAATGCTGTTCTCTCTGAACATCCCACCCTCGCCTTCTCCCACAGAGTCTAAAATTCTGGAGAACATTTATTTTATGTACTTAGATGGAGAACAGCTAAAATTTGAACTTCAGTATAGTATTAGGCCGTACTGTAGCTTGAAGCATCATTTAGTTTAGTTAGTTAAATAATTATTTCCTGAGTTGCTTTATGTGCAATATAAAAACTAGAGAGTATGAAGTTATATTTTCAATGAGGCATTTGCTTTATAAGAACCTGTAATCTGTTCTTTTAAGCACATGCAGTGTGCCTCTTTATTAAGCAGACATTCCACTGTTCCAGGCACAGAGGAACATGGGTATTTCTGTTCCTGATTGTGGGACACACTAGCTGGAAAAATTGGATTATCATATTATGGTACATTTCTTTGTCACTCACCAGATTTTCACTGTGTGCCTCTTTTGTACTCACTAATCCATATGTAAGAATAAGAAGTGGCTCCCACACATGCTCCTACTTCCAGAGAGCGTCAGGTCTGCCTGGGAAGAGCAACTATCCTTAGCAGCCGGCCAGAGTTAAGTGCTGAACTGGATATGAGTTTAAATGTATAGCATGTTAGAGAAAGGAAATTCATGACCTGTAGCCACAGGAGAAAACTTCATAGAAAACATTGGACTTGACTCTTTTCCCGGGACTTTAAGAAGACCAGCCTGACTGAAGCTGAAATTCCATATTCTAGAAGAGTGAGAAGTTAGGTTGAAAAATCTGAGTCGTGAGTCCTAGCAGCATTCTTCAGACATAGGAAGAGACTTGATAGGGGAAACTAAGAACCTAATACAATAATGAGCTGAAGTGAAATCTTGGACGAAGAAGATGATAGTAGGAATAGAGATTATAAGTCACAAGAGAGAATCCCAAAACAAGGGACAGGATGGTGCCAGACTTGTGAGACGCAGAGATTAAAACAGTGATAAATACCACTTGGGCTTCCCAGGTGGCGCAATGATAAAAAAAAAATCCACCTGTCAATGTAGAAAATGCAGGCTTGATCCCTGGGTTGGAAAGATCCCCTGGAGAAGGAAATGGCAACCGACTGCAGTACCATTGCCTGGAGAATCCCGTGGAGAGAGGAGCCTGGTGGCCACAGTCCGTGGGGTCGCAGAGTGGGACACGACTGAGTGGCTGAGCACACACACACACGGATGGCCACAGCTGGACAAGAAAGAGCTATTCACACGTTCCCTTAGCAAACGCGCTGAGCATCTGCTGTGTGCTGACACTGTTGTATGCACGAAAGAGAACGGCGCTGAAGGAGACAGGCGAACACTTGCCTGTTCAGAGTACATATTCCAGTGGAGAAGGACCAACATAAAAGTCAACTTCATAGTCTGCTGGAAGGTACTGCTGAGAGCTCTAGAGAAAATAAAGCAGGGAATGCTAGGACATCAGAAAGGTTGCGGTTTCAAAAAGGGTGGTCCGAGAAGGCAACATTTGAGCACAAATTTTAAAGATAAGCAGGGGTGCGCAGTGGGAATTTCCGAGGAAAGCTTTCCCAGCACAGCACAAGTGCCCCAAGGCAAGAGCAACCTGGAGCACTGGAGGAGCAACCAGGCCGTGGTGGTGGGAGCACGGCGAGTCAGGTTCAGGATGGGAGGGCGGGCGTGAGAGGTGCGGTGGGGGGCGGGGGGCGGGGCAGGGCAGATCTGGAAGGGACTGGGCACCGGTGTTGGAATTTGGTTTTTACTTGCAGAGAGATGAGGGAGGGGTGTTGATGGGCTTTGAGTAGCAGAATGACATGCTCTCATTTAGTAAACGGCCATTGTAGCAGGAACCCTTGGGCTCAGGACTCTACTGTTGTGTTGTATTCTGATTAGTTTTGAGTCAGCAGAATTCTGATTTGGAGATAGTTTACAGAAGAATATTTGCATGACTGGAATCTTTGCCTTCTGAAGTTTTAAGAGGATTAATACTGTATTTTGAATGATTAAATATCGTTACATCTTAAGAGTTTTGTGCCAACAAGTGCTTTGTCCCCTAGTGAATATTCAAATGAGTAAAATAATCAATAAGCTTTTTGCCTGATTGTGTTCTCAGTGAGTATTATTGCCGTATCTTTATATATATGTAGCGTCATGAATGTAATTTAAAGTGAAGAAGCAAGCCAGTAGCCAGTCTAGTGCTGAAGTATGGAATCATTCTCTGCTCATGGTATATTTTCAATTGACAGTATTGATGTGCTTTTTTAAATGAAATTATCTTATTTCCAAAGAATCTTGCTTTATCTTGTGTTTGAACTTGTGACAGACCATGCAGTTTTATGCCTGATAATCTAATTTGGTTGCTCAAGTGTTTTCAAAAATAGGAATCTTATTAATATGACCAAGAAAGGAATGAAAGGAAATGGAAGGAAAGGAATGAAAAAAGGAACCTGACAAATCAGTGTTTCTTTGGTAAGAAATAATAATTAAATCCAGATGCTATTTGTACTTGATCCTTTCCATGTAGTGTGTGCTAGTGGTAAAGAACCCGCCTGCCAATGCAGGAGACAGGAGATTCAGCTTCAGTGTCTGGCTCAGGAAGGTCCCCTGGAGAAGGAAATGGCAACCCACTCCAGTATTCTTGCCTGGAGAATTCCATGGACAGAGGAGCCTGGTGAGCTCTAGTCCATAGGGCTGCAAAGAGTTGAACCTGATTGAAGTGACGTAGCACTCACCTTTGTACTTGGTTATTTGTACCCAGCTCACACTTTTTGGCAGGACCAGGAAAAGCTTGTCTTCATTTCTTTAGGGAAAAGAATAACTAGGCCCTGCCCCAACTCTACTTACGGCTGAATCTAAGCAAACCCCTGATTTGGGGTGTATGTAATTTAGAGCCTAAGGAAAATAGAGGTGCGTTGGGCATGTAATAAGCTCGGCTGCCCAGAATCCCTTCTGCCTAGCTGGGGCAGTAGAGCATGTAGAGCAGTTGAGCAGGGAGATGGTTTATCCTTGTTTAGGTAGGAACAATCTTTCCTCTCCCAATAGCCCCTTGAGGCCGACAGTCTTTAAGACTGCTCACACATTGTCTCAGCCTCAGTCCTATATTTGTAAATATAGAAAATAAAACATGGTGTTATCTGTAAGACTCTAAAGTGAGCACAAGAAAAAGTTGGAAATACTGCCTGAGATAACAGTATTTAAGCTCAAGATAGTTGGATTTTAAGTTAGGTGCTGTATACAGGATGCTAAGAGAAATACTCCCAGTGAGAAGCTTCTCTCTGAATTCAGTAAGTGAATGAGCTGGGAGTCACGCCTGTCTGTGGGCTTCCCCACCTGTGGGTTCTGTTGAGCACCTGGGGGAAGGTGTTCAGTCATTTCAATTGTATTGAAAAAGAAGGTGATTTTCAGTAGTCTGCTCAAATCACTGTTTTAGAAATAGCGACTGTTTAAATTGCTTGGGTAGTAGTGTGCACTTAGTTTGGGTATTGGAATGCAGTCTGTTATATTGAGTGAGTTGAGTAGAAATCTAATGAAGATTTTATGAATTATAAATTGGTCAGCCATTTACATTGATTTCCAGTGATCAGTGTTTTTGTGATAATTTAAAATTCAACGAATGAGATGCTGAAAAGTGAAATAGCTGAACGAAATAGGAATAATTTTAGTGTCTGTTTAGCTTTAGATTTGCTTTTAAAGCTACACACAAAGATCACAGGAAAAAATTTCCTATTTAACTTTCCTTACGGAGAATCTGTGGGAAATGTATGTGGCATGCAAATTGGAAAAAAGAAGGCTCTATATTATGTTCATCCAAAAATTTTTTATAAGGACGTATCTATCAATAAAATATCTAAATATATATAAATATATCTAATATATTTTTATATACTTATAAAATAACTTAAACAAATCAATAATGAACTATGAGTCAGTATACAAATAATTTAAGTGATATACCTTTGAAAGTTACATCTGATGTTTAAAGCAAAGTAAACTGTTCTAAAACTGGATGTGTTTGAAATTGAAGTGTAGATTTCATGATAAATTTAAAAGAATAACTAGGCATAGGAGTTTTTCTGCTGCGGATTTATTTAAATTTAGTGAAACTCTACATAAGGCATTTAACATAGGATTTGGAAAAATACATGGCCTCCCACTGTTGACTCTTTCGTCAGGGTATAAAATATTTTTGTATGATAATAAGCATAGATGATGAGGGAATGAGTTTGCATGTTAAATAATAGATGTTTTCATTTGAACTAGAATAAATTTTGTTTTTTAAAAAGAAATCGTTTGATTATGAAAACTGTAAGATGTGGTAATTAAATTCTTATGAGAGTAACCTATTTGGGGCTAATTTACTACCCCATGCTGGCAAGGTATGGTAAAACTCAGTGTCCTGCTTCAGTGTCATTGATCCTGTCTGTTGGTATAATAATTTTTGAAACAGCATGGTATTATGGAAGAAGAGTTAAAAGATTCCCTTATTCTTTAGCACTGTAATTTTACCCTTAGGAAATTATTCCAAGAAAGCAGTTCATTAGAGATGAAAAGCTTGTTGTAACATTGTCTATCACAGGAAAACATCAAAACCAATTATGTAGTCTGTGTTAGGAGGTTGGTTTACTAAACTGAACATCAGCAGAGCATAATACTGTGCAGTCATTAGCATATGACCTGGAAAAGCGTGATTGTGCTGCCCCAAACACCCAGTATCGTATGAATGCAGCTATGTTTAAAATACATGAAAGGTAATGTGTAAATTACCATCGGATCATTGAAAAAGCAAGAGAGTTCCAGTAAAACATCTACTGCTGCTTTACTGACTACGCAAAAGCCTTTGACTGTGTGGATTACCAAACTGTGAAAAATTCTTCAAAAGATAGGAGTAGCAGACCACGTTATTTGCCTCTCAAGAAATCCGTATGCAGGTCAGGAAGCAACGGTTAGAACTGAACATGGAACAACAGACTGGTTCCAAATCAGGAAAGGAGTATATCAAGGTTGTATACTGTCACCCTGCTTATTTAACTTATATGCAGAGTACATCGTTTGAAATGCTGGGCTTCGTGAAGCACAAACTGGCATCAGGATTGCCAGGAGAAATATCAAAATCCTCAGATAAGCAGATGACACCAGCCTTATGGCAGAAAGTGAAGAACTAAAGAGCCTCTTGATGAAAGTGAAAGAGGAGAGTGAAAAAGTTGGCTTAAAACTCAACATTCAGAAAACTAAGATCATGGCATCTGGTCCCATCACTTCATGGCAAATAAATGGGGAGACAATGGAAGCAGTGAGAGACTTTATTTTGGGGGGCTCCAAAATCACTGCAGGTGGTGATTACAGCCATGAAATTAAAAGAGGCTTGCTCCTTGGGAGAAAAGCTATGACCAACCTAGACAGCATATTAAAAAACTGAGACATTACTTTGCCAACAAAGGTCCATTTAGTCAAGTCTATGACTTTTCCAGTAGTTATGTATGGGTGTGAGAGTTGGACTGTAAAGAAAGCTGAGCACCGAAGAATTGATGCCTTTGAACTGTGGTGTTGGAGAGGATTCTTGAGAGTCCCTCGTACAGCAAGGAGATACAACCAGTCAATCCTAAAGGAAATCAGTCCTGAATATTCATTGAAACAACTGATATTGAAGCTGAAACTCCAATACTTTGGCCACCTGATGCGTAGAAGTGACTCATTTGAAAAGACCCTGATGCTGGGAAAGATTGAAGACTGGAGGAGAAGGGGACAACAGAAGATGAGACGGCTGGATGGCATCACCGACTCAATGGACATGAGTTTGAGCAGGCTTCGGGAGTTGGTGATGGACAGGGAGGCCTGGCATGCTGCAGTCCATGGGGTTGCAAAGAGCCGTACTTGACTGAGCAACTGAACTGAACTGAAAGTATAAAAGTGAAAATGTGAGTGTGATTATTCAACTTCATATTTTTACAAACTGTTAATATTATGATGCCAGTTCAGTTTTTTTAAAAGATGGAAAATAGCCTTCTTGTGTCCTATGAAATGCATCAAATATTTTAAGACCACAAAATTGAAAACAAGCACAAAGGATATGGGGGGATTGAGAAATGGAAATTGTTATACTTGTTTTATTAATGAGTATGTGTTGTTTTCACTTTTAAGAATTGCATGGATTATTTATCATGACTCTGTGAGAGAGAAATTAAAGATGTCTTTGAAGTTGCAAAGATCAAGATGACTGGCACAACTAAAGAAAGCAAGAAGCTTGGTAAGCTTAGGCACCTCAGTCCCCTTGTTTTCTCTTCTACTAAAAATTATTTATCTGTGACACATAATTTTAAGACTTTTTAGGCAAGGTGGAAGGAGATACAATAGAATTAGTAAAAGAATAAATCTAATGCATTGGTTTGATTTATAGGTTTTTCATGGAACAAGTATGTCTCTAAAGCCTTATTTTTACTAATTAAAATTCTGCAGTATGTGAACTTGACAGCAATTGTATATACATGCCGTGTCTAATAAAAGTACAGCGCAGACGCGGAACCCGTAAATACGGAGGACCAACCATGGGACTTGAGCATCCATGGATTTTGGTGTCCACCACTGGTGCTGGAACCAACCCTGCACAGACACCAGGGACAGCTGTGTATAGTCACAGCAGCAGCAGTTGGCCAGAGAATGAAGTGCAGTCTGGAGAGAAAGTACTAGATTAAGAGACAGATGTTGGAAGTTCAGTTTCTGATTTCCTAAAAGACCTTTTGTACCAGTTGGAGGCAAGTCTGTGATCTCTTAAGTCATTGCACTCCACAGGGAAGTGAAGTGATGCCTGGCTTCTTACTTGTCACTGGCTATTTTGAATCAAAAAGAAAGTTGCTAAGTGTTTTCTCCCCTGTGAAGGGGCTGTAAAAATGTCACCAAAATTTCTCCTGTAATTATACTTTATTTTTCCAAAGAGTTATTTTTGAAACAAGAGGGGTTTTTGTTGCTTCTAAATATGTTAAATAAACAAAAAACTTGATTTAAAAGGATAACCAGTGAAAGTATCAAGTTGCAAGGAAATGATTTGCCGAGGCCACGTTCTGCTCTTGCATGTACCCATCTCTGGGCTTTTTGGATGGAGTTCTGTGCCTGTCGGAGTCAGAACCTGGCCTTAAATGGCTACAGTGTGTCCTCTGTGTCTGCATAGCTCCCCTTTAGAACCATGAGTGTAGCATTTGCTTGTTGAAAGGAGCCTGTGCCCTGATTGAAATTGATAGCTCGTCTTTCCATTCTTTTCTTTAGGACAAAGAAGACTATCTTTAGTAGTGGGTAATTATTTTGTGATTCACTGGTTTGTGGTTTGTTTTTGTTTTTAATACAACACTAATATATTGGTGATACTAGTTCCGATTTTTTAAATGGTTTGAATCTGTGTATTGCACTTTGGTAAAGATACTGATAAAAATATTGGGACAATAGGCTTTTGGAAACAGAAATGCTAACTCATCCTAAAGGTTACTTGTTCTTAAACGGTGTGTTTATATCCTTGTTAATGTTTCACCATGGATATGTTAAATTGAAGAAGGAATTCATAGGGCCTGGACTCCATCTCAGGCCTGTCCGTGCTGATCGTGCTCGGCTGCCTCTCCAGTGGACTCTGAACTCTCTGCTTAGTGCCTGTGGGAACGACAATGGAAGGATAAGACCCCCTCCAGACAGGGGAATCTTGAAGATCACATCCAGGTTGCTCATTGCCTAAGAGGAAGCATACCGTAATCACCCCTGTCTCCGGACAGGTCATAAACTTTTCCTGTATCTATCAGGATGTAATCACAGGCTTATCGATTATTAACTGGTTGGAATGTAACTCCGGGCTTATTGACTATTGACTGTTTGAACACACAACACTTGAATGATGGGGTTATTGTAGTTGTATTTACCCTACCTTTGTTTATGTAAGTCTCAACGGAATTGAGGTGGTGGGTTTGGACACGTACACATGGGGTAGGTGGTGGGGTTTGGACACGTACACATGGGGTAGGTGGTGGATTTGGACACGTACACATGGGGTATAAAAGATTTTCACAAATGCTGGACGGGGTCCTTGGCTAAGAGGAGACTCTGCCTTGGGCCCGCCGGTGTAATAAACTGCACTCCACTATCTGCATTGTCCTTCTGAGTGAGTCTGTTTCCCGGAAAGCGTGGCTATAACAAAATCAGTTTTTCTTTTTAGTAAACAACATATTAATACAGTTACATGTTTAATGTTTTCATTTAGTATATTTGTCATCACTTGCTACTGCAGTAAAAGGGAAATCTTTCTAAAACTACCTCCTTGGGAGGTTATTAATGCCCCTGTCATAATATTAATTTATCAAGCTTAAGATTCTCATTGAGATAAATGACATAATTGGAATATAATTTAAATCAAATACAATACTATCTTAATGGTATCATTGCATTAACCTAAAACCTTAATTTTTTTTCTTATTTTTTGAAGTTCTTAAATTATCTTGTTAAAAAATTTTTAATTAACCTAAGACAAGTTTAGAAGATACTTTTAGAACAGGGTTAAAATTACATCTCTCGTATGTATCCATTAAGTAGTAAGAAATAGGAGAGTAACCAAAAAATTATAGTTTCTATTACTTTGATGTTATCAGTTACAAGAAAGGAAAAACTAAATAATAAACAGAATTCAGAGGATAAAAACTATTTTGTTCATCTTTGAAAATGTAGCTTGTTGGTCAACATTTAAAAATAAATTTCAAGTTAAATACAAATGACTTCAGAAGTTCTAAATAGATAGAATGTAAACTTTTTAAAGATACCTTTTCAAGGATTCGAATTATGTTTAAATCAGTTCTTAATAGTAATTACAGTTAAAAGAGAAACCTAAAATTTGGGGAAGGTAAATTTTCAATGGATCAAAATTAAGGAATTATGAATAAAATTTTAAATTTGTTTTGTTTTTTCCTTGCTCTGAAAATGCTGCATCCGAGATACTAATAAAAATAGAAAGTCAGCGGCGGGCGGTTAAAAAAAAAAAGAATAGAAAGTCAGATTGAATGTATTTTACAAAAGGAAATTGTGTATAGTCATAGAGATTCAGGGGAATTCTCTCTTTTTGAACCATTCTTTACTCAAGTCTTTAACATCTACTTAGTTTAGATAATTTAAAACAATGTTAAAATGCCAGTAAAGCACTTTTTCTTTGTGGTAAGGTTTTTATAAAACCTTTGCCTTTCTAAGGTCAGAAGGTTACCCTGATACTCTCAGAGGTGTGGGATTGTCCTCCCGAGATTGATACTTTGGTGTTTTGTTTTTCTTCTGTATTCCTCAGATGTACTGAATGAAAAGACAGGCAAAGGATATCTAGTAATAATTTTTTAAATTGCCCATTTTTTTTCTTTTTACTACTAAGATAAGACACACAAGTATTAGTTGAGTCCATTTACATAATAACTTCCTTATCTTTAGTAATCCAAAACTTAAAAAATGATATGCCAAGCACATTTTTTCCAGTGTTTCTCCACTGAAATTAAGAAATCTTGTTGACTCCAAAGGGAGTCTTGAACACAAGACTACATTCAGTCCTGAGTGGATGATTCATTCAGTAAATGTTTATTAATTACCTATTACATGATAATCGCTGCTCGATACTGAGAATGCAGCAATGAGCAAAGACCCTACCCTCTTGGTGCTTGTACTCTAGCAGAAATTGTTTAAGGATATTTAAAATTTACCAGAATATTGTTACTTCTTGCTGATAAATAATATAGACTTTTTTATGAGCCCAAATAGGGCACTAGTAGTATTTATTAACTACTTTAAAAAAAGAAAACTATATGCAGAATCAGGCTTTGCTCTGAAACTGGTGAACTTAGTAGAGTGACACCTTAAGATCGCCAGCAGGTACTGTTCAGATTGACAAGCTAGTGGCTCCAGTGCATCCCCCGCTCCTGGTTGCTGTGTGTCCAGCCTTATCATTTCATATTCCTTTAAACTTCAGGCAGACAAGGCTAGGGAGATTGACATGTTTTTGGTGTGGCAAATTAGTAGTTTATACTCGAGCTTTTGCCTAGCAATAGCAACTATCACTATCCCTGTTTGGCAGGAGTTGACACCTTGTTTTCCGTTTCTTAAATATTTCTAGAGTTATATTCATTAATTTTCTGTTTTATTCTATAATTTCTTTCTTTGCCATTCAAGTTAGATTCTCATTTGGGTTTAGAATGTTTCACAAAACGATCTCTACAATTGATCGAACAAATACTAAAGAGAGGTTTTAGATAAAGGAAATGCCAAATGACCCTGAAAGAACTCCAATTCCCACATTAGACCTGTCTCTCAGCTTTACCCTTCTACCTACCCATCTCCCAATAATTAGTGTTTTGATACATGTGTTTTATTCTCAGTGTTCACAGAGCCAGCTAAGTTACTAAACAGTTTAGCTTATTATTTCTAAAATGGTTTTAAAACTCCACTCATAATTTTTTTTATCAGAGGGAGTATAAAATTATTTAGTACAGTGGAGATTCCTTCCAAGAGCTTTCAGTGAATACAGGATTGTTAATGCATTTAATGTATAAATGTGCAAGTTCATTCTATTAAATTTTCACTGTATTAAATTATTTACTTGAACTCTGTTTTCTTCAGAAATCAGAACTTGGAAGTGTAGTCTTTAAATTTAAGTACATCAGCTTAGGAGACTTAAAAGTGTGGGGGAGGTTTACACATGTAGATATTTTTACCTGAATATTTGCATCAAATAGTACATTAAAAGACTAGTAAAGGTTTTTCTGTCATGTAATTTCTCAAGCAGTAGCTGACCAACTAAACATATGTTGCCTCTCTCGTTGCTTGGTGCTCCTGGTTCTTTGCATGTGTCTTTTCAACTAGAGCTTTAACTTCCTCTTGTGCGCGGTTTGTGCAGATTGCAGCTTGCTAACTTGTCTTTGTCTGTGACGCTTGCAGCCTAACCCGTGGCAGCCACACTGCCTGGAAAGGCAGTGCTGTCAGACGGGAAGCCGAGAGTGGGCGTGCTCGGCGTGTCAGCAGGTGCTCTCAGTGCGTGTGTGTGTCTAGGAGCCAGTCGTTCATCCTGGAGAAGCTGCGCCAGAAACACTGCTTGCTCTGGGTTGCCAGGGCTTGGCCAGAAAGAAAACCAACAGAAAGGAAGTGGGATGGCTGCATCCAAGAAATGTGTGGCATGGTTAAACATGTATGGTGGGTAGTCAGAAACTTATAAAAAGTCTTAACCGTTATACTTTTGTTTTCAGGCTGTGTTTAGAAACTATAAAATTTCTTGTACGTATGGTCAGATTTTGCATAATGAAACCAAAGTTTGTCTCTAACTAACTGTATATCATATTTGTTGTTGTTATTTTTTACTTTACATATACAAATATGATTTGTATATCATATTTTTTATCACTTATTTTATTATTTGTCCCTTCTGACCATCAGTGAATAATACAGGTTTAGCTGAGAAATAGTCAAGAAGAATAAAAATGTTTTACTGTTTAAATTTAATTCTGAATAGAAACATCACATTTTCTTGTAAAAATAGAATCCTTTAATAGTTTGGTGTATGTAGGATATTGTGCAGACATATTGTTCTCATTTTTCCTCATAGCTATGATAGATACCTATGTTTATACCTAAACTCAGATGTCCCATATTAATATAGTTAACTATGTATGTGTTATGTTAGTTGTATTTTAAATACAACAAATATTCAGGGTTTTGTTTTTGTTGTTAGTTTTTCTCTTTTCGTTTTGTTTAGTTTTTAAAAGAACTTTAATCAATTCACTTGCTGAAAAAACAGGAATGTCTGAGTTCAGGAATGTATTAAGTTGAGTCATGTGTAATTGACGTTTTTAGTAGGACAAGATTAATTGAGTGTTGGTAGTTTCATGTGGTTCAGCCTAATATGTTGATTCAATGTAGAGGCAAATAATATTGGAATATGGCAGTTTTTTTCTAGAAATACAATCATTATGTTAGCTAGTATTCTAGGGGGTCAGTGACTTTCATCCATAGTCATGTCTTCTGAGTGGAAAAGAACTCCTCATCTACTTTTGAAAAATCATCAGACAACTGTGATGAGACTGGGCAGGGCACAGTGTGATCTCTAAGATCCCTTTCAGTCTTATTCTGTGATTCTGTATGATTTCACCTGTCTTTACATAGGCTCAGAAGTAGAACACAAATCTTAATGAAAGAGGAAGACACTCTACATCCTCTTCATGTGGCAGAGTTGTGCCCTAACCCATATGAGCCCCAGAAGAGCAGGACAGCAGAAGGGAGCCCTGATGGATGCCATGAACCTTTCATTCGTGAAGGTCACAGCTTTTAAAGGTTTATCATTTCCCAGGTCTTCACGGGAGTTCCGGGAAATTAACCGGGTCTACTTCCAGTCTAAATAAGCTCAGTGTTCAGAGCTCCGGGAACCGCCGGTCTCAGTCATCTTCCTTGCTGGACATGGGAAACATGTCGGCCTCTGATCTCGATGTCGCCGACAGAGCCAGGTTTGATAAGGTAAGATAAAATGACGCATGTTTCTTAAACATTACTGTCAGTTTTCTAGCACCAGTTTGTTACTGCTTTAATTGTGTTCAAAGATTTGGGCTCTATTGACTCTTTTAATTAACCGTGTCTTACTTTCCTTTTCTGAATCTAAAAAAAAAAAAATAATAACTGGTCAAATGGCAACTGAAATGTGATTCATCAATTAAATGACATAACAGCTTTATTAAAATTTGTTATAAATCATAAAGAGCTTGCATTGTCAATCCAGTTATTTGAGTGACTACAAAGAGGAAACAACTTTTATGAAGCTAAATTGTTTAAATAAAGTTTTATCACTCTGTTCCTCTTTCCAGATTCCAAGTGAGTAATTGTTGTCAGTTTTGTTTTAGGTATGTTCTGACCCTGTTATGCCTCATCAATACTGCATTGTCTTGTCAATCTTGGAAGTATTTGTTTGGGGGATTCTATTAAGATTATAGATAAAGCTTCCCTGGTTGCTGCAGAAAAGTGATTAAATGTGGAATGTTATTTTAAGCGTTTTGTTCAGTTCTTTGTAGAATCATTTTGGTTTTCTTCAGATCTTTGAACAGGTACTGAGTGAACTGGAGCCCCTGTGTCTGGCAGAACAAGACTTCATAAGTAAATTTTTCAAACTACAGCGACATCAGAGTATGCCTGGAACTGTGGTATGGGTGACATTTATTTACTAGCTCATATTTGTGATCTATATCATAATTAGCCTAATCATTATGTTGTCATAATTTCAATATCAGAACAGAAAGAATTTACATTGTAAGGATTTTTTAAGTAATTTTTATCATATAAGATAATAAAAAAAAGGATAGTGTTTGGGCATCTAATCTAATATTCTAGACTATCTTAGGCCTAAACATTCTCCAAATTGATGAGTGGGGGAAATGTCTGAGTTTACTTGGCAAAAAATATTTTTAAAAAGCAAATTTATTGTTTTAGTGATCAAGAAAAAGTAAATAGAATTAAAAAATTACAATGATGTTTTAATGTATATTTGTTGTTATTTAGTCACTAAGTCGTGTCTGACTCTTTGCAACCCCGTGGACTGTAGCCCACCAGGTTTCTCTCTCCATGGGATTCCCCAGGCAAGAATACTGGAGTGGATTGCCAGTTCCTTCACCAGGGGATCTTCCCAACCCAGGGATTGAACCCGTGGCTCCTGCATTGGCAGGCAGATTTCTTTCCTGCTGAGCCACCAGGGAAGCCCCCATGGTCTTAAAAAATAAATGAAAGCAAGCCAGAGAAAAATGGAGAGCCTCAAATCAGAATCTTTCTTATGGCTTTCTTACTATGAGACTGAGAGAGTAACAGGCGGGAAGGCCAGGGGTCTCCAAATGGAGGAATGAGGCTGTAAGTGCCAGACATTTTTATCTCTCCTAACCGGCAGAAAAGAACAAACCAGCGATCTGTTTTTCCTTCTCTATACAAAATTAAAAGGAGGTTTCTCCTAACATTCTGTGTGGCCATGACACCTGGTCTCACCTAAAGCTAACTACTCCCAAACCTTGAGTTAACCAATACATTTCTTTTTCGTATGGAAATGTTGTCTTAAGCTATGTTAATGAACCCCAGACTCCATCTTCAAGTTGGTTCCGCCAAAGGGCCTAACTTACTTGTTCAGGTATTGTTCCCCTAATCTATGTAAACGAAACTATTTGTTGGTACAAGGTGCAAGTCAATAGTTTTATGGCCTGGGATGAATTATCTGGTGCCATTCTAGATTTTATGACATTCCTTTCTTTTCATTAACAGACTGTGAGTGACTATATACCATACAGCTAAAGACTAGGAGGGGGGTACTCTTTTGCCCCCTTCTGATGCCTATGTCAGAAGCTTTCTCTATCTCCTTTATACTTTAATAAAACTTTATTACACAAAAGCTCTGAGCGATCCAGCCTCGTCTCTGGCCCCGGATTGAATTCGTCTCCTCCGGAGGCCAAGAATCCCGCGTGTTATCGTTCAGCAACAACCTTTCATCTTGAGGGCTCGTCCGGGATCCTTCAAGACAAGGTAAGGATGCTTGGAGCTCTACTTCTTTGTTCTCCTAGCGAACACGTTTTCCGCTGTTCTTTACTAACTCTACGGTGTGCTTGTGTGAATGAATGAAAGGCCCTGCTCTGCGCTTCCTCGGCGACCTCATAAGGCTTATGGCAGAAACTTGTCGGGGGTTTATACCGACCTGCCAATGCCAAGAGGCAACCAGTGTCCCCTTTGGGAGCCGACCAGAAACGGGCAAAGCATGTGGACCGAACTCTTTTTTCTCGGTCAAACTTTTCGGTCTCTGACCATTTCATAACTCCTTGGGAATTAAAAGTACTAACCTTATCTCTCGGATCTTAGGCTTTCAAGAGACTTGTAACCTATGTTGCTACTCTACTGTGGTCTAGGTCTCAAACTTGGATTGGTAGTTAGGAAGCGCCTAGCCTCGCTAGGCATGGAAAGTTTGGAAGCTAGATGGAGCTCTAACTCCCAGAGCATCTCTGATGTTAAAGGTTACTTGGATTGGAACTGCAATGGTTTTTTTCTTTTGGTAACACTGGCTCTTACTGGAGCAGAGGAGGCTCTTATACCGGTGTGGTGACTCTTGGAAGGAACATCTCAGTTTCATGTTTGTATCAGTCTTATTGTGGTCAGGAATATACTCCGGGTCGTGCACAGGCACTCAGGTGACGAATGTGTCCCCCAGAGGTCTTGGCTTGGGAGGCATTCCGGAAGGTTACTCTGATTGCACCCTGGGTGGCATCAGAGGCAAGTGAGGTGAAGAGCTGGACGTCAGTCAGGGATGCCATCAGGTCTACCCTGGGTGCATCCCCACCCCGTCTCGGTGGTAGAACCGGGAGGGACGAGTGTGACGCCTGCGTCGGTAAGGGACAGACTAAGTCCGACCAGGAAGGAAAAGCTTTTGGTGTAATGTCTGTCTACACCCCCATCTAGAGCAGGGAGGGACGCCTCCGGTAGAAAAATGGCGCTGGTCGCTTTTTTTCTCTCTTACAGATGGGAGCTAACAATTCCAGCCTCACTCCTTTGAACTGTATCCTGCAAAACTGGGATAGATGTGATCCCCAGGGCTTAAAGAAGACACACCTGGTCTTCCTATGTGATACTGCATGGCCGCGGTACCCACTGGAGGATGGCGAACGGTGGCCAGTTGGAGGGTCTCTTAAGTATAATACTGTTTTACAATTAAAACAGTTCTGTAAAAAGCAAGGGAATTGGGTAGAAGTAGTGTATATTAGAGTGTATTAGAGCTTTTAAAGGTGTTACTCTGCATTATGACCTTACTTGGAAGGATGTGATGTATATCTTGGGACAAACGTTGACTGCCGACTCAAAGCCTCGAGTTTTGGGTAAAGCGGTTGCTTATGGAGATGAATGGCTTGGTAATGAATCAGTGGGAAAGAGGGAGGACGAGATGACTGCCCTCCCCACTGGGAGTCAGGCGGTCCCAGCTACAGAACCAGACTGGGACTCTAACACTGCTAAAGGAAGATGGGATCAGAGTCATTTTGTCAGATGTATTCTTGAAGGACTCAGGCAGGCGCGTTCTAAGCCTTTAAACTATGGCAAACTGGCAGACATAGAACAAGAAGAGAAGGAAGCTCCTGGTAAATTCCTAGACAGACTGAGAGAAGCCCTTCGCAGATTCACTGAGATTGATCCCGAAAGTGAAGAGGGGAAAGTGATCTTAAAGGATAGATTTCTCACTCAGTCGGCTCCAGATATTCGCCGTAAGTTATCAAAACGGGCGTATGGACCAAATCAGTCTGTAGATAATCTGTTACAACTGGCTCAGACAGTCTATTATGGTAGGGAATATGAGGAAAAGAAAGAAAGGCAGAGAAAGACGAAGGAAAAGGCGGAAGCCCTCGCAATGGCTATGAAAACCGTTCTTAAACAGCCTGAGAAAAATGCCCAGAGGGACCCAGGTGAAAAGGGATGGGCTTGCTATGGCTGTGGAAAGGAGGGGCATCTCAAGCGGGATTGCCCTCAGGCGTCTGAGCCGCCCCCGGCTCCATGTCCGGTCTGCAAGGGACCACACTGGAGGAGAGACTGCCCCCAGAGGTGTAGGTCTCAGGGGTCTGACTCTCAAGACAATCAGGACTGAAGGTGCCCGGGGGTCCCCACACAAGCTCCCGTCCTAATTACACCTGAGGAACCCCGGGTATTGATAACGGTGGGAGGCCAATCCGTCAATTTCCTTTTAGATACTGGGGCAACTTACTCCGTGCTTACTGAAGCCCCTGGCCCACTTTCTTCCCGATCCGCTTCCGTAATGGGACTGTCTGGACGAGCCAAAAGGTATTACTTCAGTTATTCTCTATCGTGCAACTGGGATTCTGTGCTATTTTCACACGAGTTTCTTATCGTGCCAGAATCACCCTCACCCCTTTTGGGGAGAGATATACTGAGCAAGGTCCATGCCTCTGTTTTCATGAATATGGAGCCCTCCCTTTCTCTCCCTTTAGTTGAAGAAAATGTGAATCCTAGAGTATGGGCTGATGGAAAATCTGTGGGTCGAGCACAAAATGCTATTCCTGTAGTTGTCAAGCTCCAAAGACCCACACTTATTCCCACATAAGAAGCAGTATCCACTGAAACCTGAAGTTAAGGAAGGGTTAAAACCCATCATTGAAAATTTAAAGGAGCAGGGACTATTAGTTCCCTGTAACAGTCCATGCAACACTCCTATTTTGGGTGTAAAAAAATCAAATGATAAGTGGAGATTAGTTCAAGATTTACGAATAATAAATGAGGCTGTGGTTCCTTTACACCCCGTGGTGCCTAATCCTTATACGCTACTGTCTGAAATTCCTGAACGAGCCAAATATTTTTCAGTAATTGATTTAAAAGATGCCTTCTCTTCAGTGCCTTTGGCAGAGGAAAGTCAATTTCTATTTGCCTTTGAAGACCCTACTCAGCCAGCTTCTCAGTTAACCTGGACAGTTTTGCCCCAGGGATTTCGTGACAGTCCCCACTTATTTGGACAAAGTTTGTCACGGGATCTACAAAACTTTAATAGCTCTAAAGCAGTAGTGTTACAATATGTAGATGATATTTTGCTCTGTGCTGAGACAGAGGAAGCTTGTTCACGAGCCTCAGAAGATTTCTTAAACTTTCTGGCAGGCTGCGGTTACAAGGCATCAAGAGAAAAGGCTCAGCTTTGTCAACAATCTGTTAGATATCTGGGCCTAATCATATCAGAAGGGACTAGGGCCATAGGCCCCGAGAGAATTAAACCTATACTAAACCATCCCCTACCTATGACTTTAAGGCAATTGAGAGGATTTTTGGGAATCACAGGCTACTGTCGTATTTGGATTCCGGGTTATGGAGAACTTGCCCGGCCTTTATATAAACTTATAGCTGAAACTCAGCAGGCCCAAACTGACAAACTGGTTTGGTCTCCAGATACTCAAAAGGCTTTTAAGGTTCTTCAGACTGCTCTCCTGCAAGCTCCAGCTTTGAGTTTGCCCACAGGGTCAGAATTTAACTTGTTTGTCACTGAAAGGAAAGGTATGGCCTTGGGAGTTTTGACACAACCCCGGGGGCCTCACCAGCTACCTATTGCTTATCTAAGCAAAGAATTAGATGTAATTGCACGTGGGTGGCCCCACTGCCTAAGAGTAATTGGGGCAGCTGCTTTATTAGCACCTGAAGCTTTAAAAATAATTACTGGACGAAACCTTACTGTACTGACTTCTCATGATGTGAGTGGAATCTTAAATTCTAAGGTTAACATTTGGATGACAGACAGTAGGCTTCTTAAATATCAGTCACTGTTGTTAGAAGGACCAGTAACTAAGCTTTAAGTTTGTAGAAATTTAAATCCTGCTACTTTCCTTCCTGAGAAGGAAGATGAAACACCTGATCACGATTGTTCCCAATTTCTAACTTTAAACTATGCAGCTCGGGAAGATCTAATGGATACCCCATTAGACAATCCTGACATGGAAATATTTACAGATGGCAGTTCTTTTGTTCGGGATGGAAAGCGTAAAGCAGGTTATGCTGTGGTGACGGCTGAACAGGTTTTAGAAGCAAAATCTCTCCCCCAGGAAACCAGCGCCCAGTTAGCGGAGCTTGTGGCTCTGACCCGAGCTCTAGAGTTAAGCAAAGGGCAGCGAGTAAATGTCTACACTGATTCTAAGTATGCTTATTTGACTTTGCATGCTCATGCTGCAGTATGGAAAGAAAGACAGTTTCAAACAGCAACAGGGGAACCTATTAAGCATTTCAGAGAGATCCAGAGACTTTTAACTGCTATCTATTGTCCTAAAGAAGTAGCGGTTATGCATTGCAAAGGGCACAGCAGGGATGGGAGTAAAGTAGCCACCGGTAACCTGTTAGCAGACTCTCAAGCCAAAAAAGCGGCACTTTATGAAACCCCCTCCCTACAGACGCCTTTGATATGGACAGGTCCTGTAGAACAAGAAAAACCACAATATACTGAGGAAGAATTAAAAAGATATGAGAAAAGAGGAGCAAAGATTACTGATAAAGGATGGTTACAGTCCGAGGATGGACGATTAATAATTCCTGAAAATGCTCAGTGGAAAATTCTTAAGGGTTTACATCAGAGTTTTCATTTGGGTGTAGAAAGTACTTGCCAGATGACTTCTCGTTTGTTTGAAGGTAAAAATATAATGAAAACTTTAAAAAACATTATCAAACGGTGTGAGGTTTGTCAGAAAAATAACCCAAAGACGGAAAGGCTAGCAAAATCTGGATTACAACGAAAGGGAAAGTATCCTGGAGAGGACTGGGAAATTGATTTTACTCATATGCCAAAACCTAATGGATATTCTTGCTTACAAGTTTGGGTGGATACTTTTACTGGATGGATTGAGGCGTTCCCCTGTCGTAGTGAACAAGCTAAGGAAGTTATAAAGATTTTAATCCATGAAATCATCCCCAGGTTTGGGCTGCCACGGAGCCTTCAGAGTGACAATGGCTCCGCCTTTAAAGCTGCTGTAACTCAGGGGGTGTCTAAAGCTCTAGGAATAGAGTATCACTCACACTGTTCCTGGAGACCCCAATCCTCAGGAAAGGTTGAAAAAGCTAATGACATTATCAAAAGACATCTGCGCAAATTAACTCAAGAAACCCATAGCTTTAATGAGGGCTGGAACTGCCCCCAAAAAGGAGGGACTGTCCCCCTTTGAATGTATTTATGGAAGGCCTTTCTTACGCACAGACATTGTTATAGATCCTGAAGCCTTAGAGCTAACTAATTATGTAACTCAGCTCTCAGCTTTTCAACAGGCATTAACAGAACTCCGGGAGACGACTCCTGACCCAGCCTCTGAATCCAGCAAGCCTCTATTTGAGCCAGGAACCGAGGTCCTCACAAAAACATTGGGATCTGGGGGCTCATCCCTCGAGCCCCTCTGGGAAGGCCCTTACCAGGTTATTCTTTCTTCTCCCACAGCTGTCAAAGTGCCAGGAATTGATTCTTGGGTACATCACACTCGAGTCAAGAGGTGGCACCCTGACCAGAACTAAGTAATGTCATTTTTTGTTTTTACTTTCTATGCTCTGACTTTGTATGTTTCAGATGGGCCTGATAATCTATGTGAGCCTACTTCTGCTGACTCCAGAAATCCTGAGTCTGCCCTTTGATCCTCAAGACAGTGCCTTCCTGTCCTGGGCTCACTCCTATGCTGCATTCCACAATCGGTCTAACTGTTGGGTCTGCGGAGCACTCCCCTCTTCATCAGTGGAAGGCTTCCCATGGTGGACATCTCCACTTCAAGGAAAAGACTTTCTCCAAGTCTGCGAATACCTTCGACAACAATCACATGTGATGCCTCTTCTTCATCTGATGACATCTAACAACCCTAGAATGAACTGGTGTAATACTCTGTACCTTAACTATGGACATAATGTGACTTTTAATTTTGATTATACACTGTCTCAGTTTAATCACTATTTTGCTGCACAAGGAGGAACTTGTGCCATCATTCATACTCAATGCTGTACATATATACCTGATATGAGCACTAATGTTACTCATTTTACTAAACACATGAACAAGATGATTGGGGCCATGGATACTCCTGAAGCCTCAATCGCCTCACTTTGGGAGACATTAACTAGTTCCCCATGGTGGAAAACTATCTTAATTACAATAATTCTGATTGTTTTGTTTTTGCTCTTTGCTCCCTGCATCTGTAACTGTGTAACTGGATTTGTTTCTAGTCGCATGAAAGCTTTTAAGTTACAAATGGTTGCTCAAACTCCTGCTATCACTGCAGCTTCTTCCGATTACTATTTGGGGCCCCTGGATCAGACATCCTCACTATGAGGATTTAGGAGAATATGTTGCCTCACCAATTTAGGGACAACGCCCCTTGTCAGCTCAGAAGCAGTTATGGAATGAAAACGACGCCCCTTTTCCCTAGGCAACATAATTCTCCTAAAAGAAAAGGGGGGAATGAGAGAGTAACAGGCAGGAAGGCCAGGGGTCTCCAAATGGAGGTATGAGACTGTAAGTGCCAGACATTTTTATCTCTCTTAACCGGCAGAAAAGAACAAACCAGCGATCTGTTTTTCCTTCTCTATACAAAATTAAAAGGAGGTTTCTCCTAACATTCTGTGTGGCCATGACACCTGGTCTCACCTAAAGCTAACTACTCCCAAACCTTGAGTTAACCAATACATTTCTTTTTCGTATGGAAATGTTGTCTTAAGCTATGTTAATGAACCCCAGACTCCATCTTCAAGTTGGTTCCGCCAAAGGGCCTAACTTACTTGTTCAGGTATTGTTCCCCTAATCTATGTAAACGAAACTATTTGTTGGTACAAGGTGCAAGTCAATAGTTTTATGGCCTGGGATGAATTATCTGGTGCCATTCTAGATTTTATGACATTCCTTTCTTTTCATTAACGGACTGTGAGTGACTATATACCATACAGCTAAAGACTAGGAGGGGGGTACTCTTTTGCCCCCTTCTGATGCCTATGTCAGAAGCTTTCTCTATCTCCTTTATACTTTAATAAAAGTTTATTACACAAAAGCTCTGAGCGATCCAGCCTCGTCTCTGGCCCCGAATTGAATTCGTCTCCTCCGGAGGCCAAGAATCCCGCGTCTTATCGTTCAGCAACAACCTTTCAAGACCATAAACTAATTATTTAATCCCTACTTTTCCTCATCTATGTAATGGGTATAATAATGCCTATTGAACATGGCTCTCTGGTGGCATAAATGTAAGAAAATAAAATGAGCCATTTGCTAGAGTATTTTAAAGAACTTAAAAACACAATGCAAATCGAGTGATTTTTTTAAAATTAAGATGATCTTTAAAAGAACTAGCATATAAAAACAGTGCTCAAAATTAAGTCTTTCAGATGGTTAGGGGGTTTGTTCTTGTAGATGGTAATTGCTAGTAAATTTGTTGGTTTCTGTAAGAACTTCTGACAGCATTTTTTATGCTCAAGTTTTATTAGGATGATTAGTTTTATTAGAATGATTTTAATTTTCAAAATTCTCCCTTGAACATGTCCCTAGATATTTTCAGCTTTTTATTAAATTGTCCCCTCGTTCCTGCACTCCCTCTGAGTCTCCTCTACCTTTCTCTCCCGCCCCACCCCCCCTAAATGTGCTCAGAAGCAAACACAGCTTCTCATTCTCAGATAAAATCTGAAAACAAAGCTTCTCCTGAACATTCTGAAGCAACATGTTAAATTATATAATTTCATTGATAATACTACCTTTAAAAATCATTATTTCTCATCATACATTCTCTCCTAAGAATTTGGAGACTGAGCAGGCTATTGCTATATAAACTAAACTCTTCAATTTGTTAGCCTTTTATTATGTGAAGTATCTGAATAATTTTTGCAGACTGAAGCAGAGGACACAGATGGAGGAACTTTGTCACAGCAACATAATGCTGGCCCACCGCTGCCTGTTTCATCTGAGTATGTGTTTGTTACTATCTGTTGTTTATTGTGAAAAAAAAGTAAACTTTCAATTGAGCAGGAAGGAATGCTGCCCAGTGAGGAGTCCAGATTACTGTCCATAGCTGACAACACTCAGAGCACCGATCTGTGTGCCCAGTGTGTTACAGAGCTTCTCAATGAAGTAAACTTGGTCCCCTTTATGGCTCTTTGGCTTTTCTTTGCTCTTGTAATCACACAAAGGCAGTCAATTTTGATGTTTGCTGGTAGGAAGTTGCATTTGAATTGTAGTGTATTTCTCAGAAATCACAAAGCACATTTCAGGACCCAGTTCTACAAAGGACGTTATTTTGAGTGATAAAAATGCAACCTCAAAAAAATATGTTTATGTTGGAAACCACTCTAGAATAATTAACTATTTGGACAGTGTTAGTTGATATATCAAATTTTAGTCATTTGTGTATACCGAGTGGATTAAAGTTAAAGGTAAATGCACCTGAAGCTTGTACTAACTATTCTGTTTTGTATTTCTGAACAGGAAAGATATGATCCGCCAGATGATGATTAAAATATTTCGCTGCATTGAGCCAGAACTGAACAACTTGATTGCATTAGGAGACAAAATCGATAGCTTTAACTCCCTTGACATGCTAGTCAAAATGAGTCGCCATGTGTGGACTGCACAGAACGTGGACCCCGCTTCTTTTCTGAGCACTACACTGGGAAATGTTTTGGTGACTGTCAAAAGGAACTTTGACAAATGTATTGTAAGTTGGGTATTTTTTTTTTCAGTAACTTAGAACTCTTAACCATTGCAGAGTATCTGTGTGTGTGTGTGTGTGTGTGTGTGTGTTTCAAAGACTTCTGGCTTCCCACCAGGGGACCTACTGTTCCTGTCCCCACGCCTTGCAGCAGGGTATTGGCTGAAGTGTCCAGGAGCAGGCTAGTGCCAAGTTGTGTCCCGTCTACACTGTGAACCATGGCCAGTTCCTGGAGTGACTGACACAGAGGCAGCAGCGATTACACCCGAGATCCACTAAGTAACTGAAATCCCAGGTGACCAATTAGTGACCATAGATTTAATGAAGCAACTGAAACTTGAATTTATTGTTTTTCTTCTTTTAATATATCACAATAGGGTAATTAATATTTGGGTTATTTTAATTGATTAAAGTATTTTTTTCAGTTCAATAGCTTTAATCATATTGCTTTAAGAATAAATTGTTCTTATGACAACTTTTGGTACTTATCATTTTTCTCCTAATAGGGAAAAAAATCATTAACTTTATTTTTTCTGTTAGGTTTTGGTAAGCTTATAGATATGAAGAGGATTGGGCCAGGTTCTAAAAAGAGTTTCATTTTATGAATATATTTAGTATTAATATGTAAAAATAGGTATTTATCATCTGAATTATTCTACTATGTAACCTCTAAGTTAAATCCAGTGCTTGAATAGCCATAGAATAATGAGTGAGTGAAAGTCACTCAGTCATGTTTGAGTCTTTGTGACCCCATGGTCTGTAGTTTGCCAGACTCCTCTGTCCATGGAATTATCCAGACAAGAATACTGGAGTGGGTAGCCATTCCCTCCAGGGGATCTTCCCAACCCAGGGATCGAACCCAGGTCTCTCGCTTTGCAGGCAGATTCTTTACCGGCTGAGCCACCAGGGAAGCCCATAGAATAATGAGAGAATAATAAAAATATTAAGGGTGATTAAAATCCACTTCATCTTTTATACTTTTTAAAAATAATGCTTACTGATTTCTGAAAGTTTAAAAGCCATCCGTAGAAACGTAAATGTCACCTCAACAGACTTGTTAACCCTCCTTCCCCACCAAATGATTGCACTGGCATTTGAAATATTATGAAATTTGGCCACTTATCCTCTTCCCTGCCCAGCTTTCTTCAGAAGTGATGATAAACCTGTAAGGTCTGATTGTAAGCTGATTGCCAAAAAGAAAATAAAGAATTACTAAAGTCTAAGATAATGAGTCCTATGTGACATAGAATAAGAATAGCTAGAACATTAACCATGAGAACACTGTACATTTTTAGAATATGAAGATTTTCTTGCTCTTATCAGTGAATAAAGCTAGTATATAAAACTTTAATATAATACCTCTCAATCCAGTTGAATGTAATTGTTAGAAGTGTAAGATATAATAGTGTCAGGGAGATGTAGACATGGGTTCAAATGAAGTGCTTAGCACATTGCCTGGTACAGAATAAGAGCTTGTAACTAATTGCTTGTAATGGTGATGATGATGATGATGATGATGACAGTAATGAAAGTGAAAGTAAAGTCGCTTAGTCGTGACCGACTCTCTGCGACCCCATGGACTGTAGCCTACCATGCTCCTCCGTCCATGGGATTTTCCAGGCCAGAGTACTGGAGTGGGTTGCCATTTCCTTCTCCAGGGGATCATCCCGACCCAGGGATCGAACCCAGGTTTCCCACATTGTAGGCAGATGCTTTACCATCTGAGTCACCAGGGAACAATAGTGGTAATTAGTAATAGTTTGCTGAAGAATGTTCGTGTTCCTCTCAAAACTGGGAAGTGAAGAAATTTAGTTAAATTAACCTAGACAAAGGTATAAAGTCGTGTTTTTTCCCTAAATTGCATGTATTTCTAAAAGATGGACCTTGTCACTAAAGGGAAGAGGATGGTTCCTTCTGTTGGTTATCATCAATCTGTTTCTTAATTTAAATCAAGTCTTTTCACAGTGTCGTCAGTTGTGTGTGCTCAGTAAGTGTTACATGTTTTTGGTACTTGGGACAAGATCTGGACCTAAAGCATACCTTGAAAGAGTAGTGAATGGTTCTCTGTGTATTGAGCCAAAGAATGAATGTCAGACAACTGCAGAAAGTGGAATAGATGGTATCTGAGTTTAGTACTTTCATCTGGTGGCCAAGCCCAAAGTGTTCTTCAAGGAACGGGGCTAAAAAGATTAGCCTGCCAAGAACTAGGGATAAAATTAGAAACATATCAAGTACTACCAAGCTGGACACTGCACTCCAGTACATTTCTTACCTGCATTTACTTTGCTTTTCAGGATTCCTCACACTACAGTGATGTGGTTTTGTACCCTTTAACCTTTGAAAATGGTATGATCTGGGTGTCTCTGCCTCATTGTATATTCTTGCCTTCTTTGTCATAGATTAATTAACCGTATAAGGATGGGTTTATTCCTGGGCGCTCTGTTCTGTTAATGTACATGTCTGTTTTTGTACCAGTACCATATTGTTTGATGACTGTAACTTTGTAGTATAGTTTGAAATCAGGGAGCATAATACCTCTGATTTTGTTCTTCTTTCTTGAGCTTGCTTTGGCATTACGATCTTTTGTGTTTCCATACAGGTTTTAGAATGATTTGTCCAATTTGGATTCCTTTTATTTATTTTTCCTGTCTGATTGCTATGTCTAGGACTTCCATTACCATATTGAACAAAAGAACGGTTACTTTTCTAATCTCTACATGTCATATGGTTTTCAGGTTATACCCCCAGAATCTCAGCACAATGAAATTTTAGGTAGGAGTTGAAAATGATTCAACACTTGGGCAGTGTACTTCTTACTGGGAATAGAACTAGATCCCCTGGAAGTACACAGAATCATAATTGATTATTTTGAACCAAAGTGTCTATATTCTGTCTATTTGTCTATTTGTTACTTTGTATCCATCTTACACAAGTACTTTGCTATACTGATTTAGAGTGAATGACTAATAGGTACATGGAAAACTATATAATGCAAATCCACAGTAGAAGTACCTGTTCTCCTCTGTGCTCATACCCCCAAAACATAGAACTTCTCTATCCAAACAAATTTTAGGCTGATGAGATTTGGAAATGGTTGTGGTTCTCAACTTGACTATATAGACACCAACCAGAAATAATCTTGAGAGATCCTGTGTGTGCTCTGGTATCTGCTCTGCCCCAAAGTGGGCAATCATTATATACTTACCTTTTATAAATGATAGAAGTGTTCATTGGTTGTTTTTACTTGAAACAAAGACCTGAGGTTCACAAGCTTTGAGTGCATTTTGTTTTGAATAATTTGGATTTTTTCCCTTGATTTTAGTTCCTTCAATGATATCTATGTACTTTTTAATCTCTAGAAATAGTTTTTCATAGTTATCCATATTGTGTTAATCTTTGATTAGTAAATGTCCGAAATGTTCTAGGTATTAAATTACATCATGCCTTTGTGGTATATATATTTACTTTTAATTGTACGTTGTTTCTAAGTTGCTTAGCTATTTTTCTCCCTTGCTTTCTGCCTAACTTTAGAGTAACCAAATAAGGCAAATGGAAGAAGTAAAGATCTCAAAGAAGAGTAAAGTAGGAATTCTCCCGTTTGTTGCTGAATTTGAAGAATTTGCTGGACTCGCAGAATCAATCTTTAAAAATGCTGAGTGTCGTGGAGATCTAGATAAAGCATATACTAAACTTATCAGAGGAGTATTTGTTAATGGTAAACTTTTGTTACATTATGAAGAAGTTTTTGGTGGTGGTTTTCCTTATTTCTGGTGTTTTTGGTCAGTTGTTTTCATTATTTCTGATTAAGTTAGAAGTTGGGAGACAGATGTGTTCATTATTTTCCATAGTCTCTAGTCTTTTTTAAGTTTTCTGAAATTAAAGATTTCTTAAATTTGGGACTTCTCTGGTGGTCCAGTGGCTAAGACTCCACACTCCCAATGTGGAGAACCTGGGTTCAATCCCTGGTCAGGGAACCAGATCCCACATGCAGCGATGAAGTCCTGGCACAAGTAAATAAAAAAATATATATATATTAAAAATTATAATAATAATAAAGATTTCTTAAATTTGAAAAACAGTGTGTAAAACCCTTTTGTATTTACCAGGAACTACTTATATTTTAGGGTTCATATGGGCTATCAGTATGCAAAGTTGAAATTCATTTTTTAAACACAAAAATGACCTTGTGGATTACATTCGCATTTTAGCAGGAGTCTTCTTGAGCTGATCAATAGTGATGTCTGTATGTGTGTGTGCTTAGTCAGTCAGTCATGTCCGACTCTTTGCAACACCATGGACTGTAGCCCACCAGGCTCCTCTGTCCATGGGATTCTCCAGGCAAGAATACTGGCACGGGTTGCCGTGCAATCAGCCAGGGGATCTTCCCAACCCCGGGATCAAACCCAGGCCTCCCACATTGCAGGTGGTTTCTTTACCATCTGAGCCACCGGGGAAGGTCAAGAATACTGCAGTGGGTAGCCTATCCCTTCTCCAGGGGATCTTCCCGAGCCAGTTACTGAATCTGGGTCTCCTGCATTGCAGGCCGATTCTTTACCAGCTGAGCTACCAGGGAAGCCCAAATTAATGCTAAAATAGTGTAATTCATCATCTAGCTATGTCAGATCACACAGTTAAGTTACAGAAACAGTGTGGATGTGTTTAATTTGAAATAAATGATCTGACTGCATCAATTCAGGAATTTTTAAAACTAAAAAAAATGACCAAAGTAGAATTATCTCAACAGTTAGAGATAATACATTTTTGGTGGAAACAGGTTTAGGGGAAAGATGATAAATTACATGATTGAATGTTTATATGGTTGATATTTCTTTTAAAATTCAAAGTAGCTTTGCTTTGTCTGATTGTAAAGTAGTATATGCTCATTACATACCCCCCAAAATCAGCACACTGACTTTAAAAATCAAGAAGAAACTAAAGGTAATTTGTAATCTCATCATACAAAGGTTAACATTTAATTTTTACCTGTGTGAACTTTTCAGTATATCTCTCTCCCTGACAGACATGCACATATTGTGTGTTCTGTAATTTGAAATGTTTCTCACACCTTACACCCTGTTTGGAACCTGCTAGACTCTGTGATTCTAGTGTCTGTCCTTGTCTCCTGATACAGATAACCGTAGTCACTTCTGATGATTACATAGAGTTCCATCTGTCATTGTTTACTTAGCAGATCTTCTGTTAACAGGCATTTGGTTTGTTTCCAGTTTTCTGTATATTTCTGTATATTGTCCAATGATTTCCCTAGGATCAGTTATTAGAAATAATTCCTGGGTCAGAAGTTTTGTGTCTGTTGAGTTTCTGCCAAATAACCACATAGAAAGATTATACCAGTTTGGTCCTTTGAGTGTTTGGTGAAAGTTTCTGTCACATCTGCCTCAAGACCCAGTATTTCTCGGTATTATCAGTCTTGTTATCCTTTGTTAACCTAGAAGGATATAATTCAGTTTTGCTTATGGTATGTTTTACTGTGTAAGAGCTTCCAAATTATATGTTAAGTTTATTCATCTTTCTCTTTATGACTTCTCAGTTTTGGGCCATTCTTAGAAAGTTCGTACTACCACAGAATTATTTCTTTAATTAGGTTTATTTTTCTTAGTACTTACAATTGCATTCATTTATTTGCCTTTGACATTTTAAGCACTTGAACAATTTAGAATTTGGTTGGCTAAAAGATGTGAAATAGGAATCCAAATTTAGCCATATATATATATATATATATATATATATATATATATATAACTGTTTTAGAATGATTTTTTATTTAGGTTTAGGTCGATCCTTCAATACAGTATGTTTTATTTGATTAAGTCCAGAAATGTGCTTCCTTCTTAAAGTTATAAATGAAAAAAATCATGTAATTTTTCCATAGCTAAATGTGGTCATATTCATACCAGGTCATCGTTACATTTTTTCCATTTTTGTTTTAGTGGAGAAAGTAGCGAACGAAAGCCAGAAGACCCCCAGGGATGTCCTCATGATGGAAAACTTCCACCATATTTTTGCAACACTTTCTCGTTTGAAAATCTCATGTCTAGAAGCTGAAAAAAAAAGAAGCCAAACAAAAAAACACAGATCACCTTCAGTCTTATGTCATATACACTTTAGGACAACCTCTTGAAAAGCTAAATGTCAGCATATTTTCATTCAGTATTTTTTTCTTGGTTTTGAACCTGTGTTTAGATGTGAGTAACACAACAGACATTTAAATTTGCTCATTCATTGGTGGGTGCAGGAGGATAAGGAAGGATGGACTGAGATATTGAAGCTGCTCAGACACTGCTAGATGTTTTATATACATTATTTCTTTTAATTCTTGTAAACGATGATGTGGGGTAAGATAGCATTATCCTTGTTTTACAAATGAAGAAATTGGAAGTAAATAAAAAGTTATAGTAATTGACAGGTAGCAAAGCAGGGGGATTAACCATAGATTTAGCCTTTTCCATTATACCAGTCTTCCATTTCTTACCTCGTAAATGGCTAACCTTTATCCCTAGCTCAGATGAAGATTTTGAAAATTCTATCAAGATAAAAAGAAAATAAAAAATTGTTTTATTCATTGCCTTTTCTTTATCCTTCCTTTCTTGACTTGTCATTCCCCAGAGCAAATCTGATCTTTAAACATGAGAAATGGTAGTTTTAGAGAACTTTGCAACATAGTAGAAGCTTAAATGGACCCTTCTAACAAATTAGGTCCACAGTGTGATTCGTCATCTTTGTTTTGAAGTTAGAGTCAAATAAAAATTGTCTGTCTGTTGTCAGCAATTCAAATGCAGAACCAGTGCCTTGTAAACTGAAGAACAGGCAGATATTCCTTTAGGGTAAAGGGTCTGTCTCAGACCTAAAGCCTGCATGATGCGTAACTGCAACATAAAGGAACTTCCTTTGAAATCAAATTTAGAGCAGACACATTGATAAATCCTTTATTATGTAACATTGTTAGAGAAGCTCTAGCCAATGCAGTAAGACCGAAACATAAAGACATATGGAAAGAGAATCATACTGGAATGGACTGCCATTTCCTTCTCCACGGAATCCTACCACCCAGGGGTCAGATCCGGGCCTCTTGTGTCTCCTGCTGGCAGGCGGAGTCTGTGACTGCGCCACCTGGGAGGCCCTCGGGCTTACAATCACCTGTGTGTGACCTGTGGGAGTTATTTCATCTTGTAAAGTAAAGTAGGTTTTTTAACCTAGTCAAGGTATATATATATATCAAAAAACAGTTTGTTTCCTATATGTTATAATAACCAATTAAAAATCTGTGTAGAAAAATAAATACATTAATTAAAATCTGTGTAGAAAAAAAATTTAAATATCTGGAACAGATTTGTCTAGAAAATTATTATTAAAAATGTAGTAATTTAATGAAGAATAAATAAATAATTGCTAAGAAAATTTTAGAGAATAGTAGAGAGGGGATTTGACTTGTCAGTATTAAATCATGTTGTGCTCAAGTAAAGACTTGCCAATATACATGTTAAAAAACCACTTACACTTAAAAGGCAGCCTGAGAAGAATATTTATAACAGTACAAGAGTCAGTATGCTAAATATAAAAGATCTTTTTAAAATCAGTCAGGAAAGCACTAGGATCCCAATATATAAATGGGTATGGGTTCTGAATGTACTTACTGAGCATATGAAAAGCAGATAAACTTCATTGCTAGCTGAAGAATATTGAAATAAAATGACAAATAAACCTTTCTTACCTTTTTTTTTTGGCTACACCACTTGGCATGTGGGATCTTAGTTCCCCATCCCCGTCCATCCACCGGGGATCCAATCCATGCCGTCTGCATTGGAAGGGCAGAGTCTTAACCACTGGACTGCCAGGAAAGTCCCCCTTTTTCACTTTTCAAAATGACAAAGATTTTTCTTTAATTATGATAATGCTTATGATAGTATGATAAGATAAAATAGTGTCATATACTGCTGACAGAAATATAAAGTAACTGAACTTTTCTGGGAAGCAATTTGTGTATATGAAGAGTCTTCAGAATGCTTAACAATTACACTCCTCAACTGAAGAATTATAGTCCTAGAAATTTATGCTGGACAGTCATCAAAAATGTGGGTAAATACCTATGTATGAAAGTTATTTATAGCTGTATTTATAATAGATTTTGTTTTTGATGAGTAGATTTTGCCAACTTCAAGAGAAAAAGTAAAAAATATTAAATACTTAATACTGAAGGAATGAATAAACATAGTATAGTCATTGGACGGAACATGACGCAGCCATTAAAATTTATACTTTGGGAAAAACATATCAAATATTAAATGGAAAATATAGCATACAAAATTAATCTCATTTTCATACTCACACATCAAAAGACTAGAGGGAATTCTAGTCTTTTGACAGTACTTATCTCTGAGTAGTGTGATAATAGCTGATTATTATTTTATCCTTTATATTTTCACACACTGTCTGATTTTTACACAGTGGATATATACTAGTTTATAATCAGATTTTTTTTTTTTTTTTTAATTTAAGTGGTAGTGAGAGCCGTTCTTAGCCGTTGTTTCTTTTCATTTCCTTGAAGCATTTGTTTGAAGGTGTGGAAGCTCGGGTGGCACAGGGTATAAGAGAGGAGGAAGTGAGCTATCAACTTGCGTTTAACAAGCAAGAACTCCGAAAAGTTATTAAAGAGTCTCCTGGAAAAGAAGTGAAAAAAGGTCTCGATAACCTCTACAAGAAGGTTGATAAACATTTATGTGAAGAGGAGAACTTACTTCAGGTATGCTTTAGTTCTCTTAACCTACCTAGATTGCACATCCTTTTATATATCTATTTTCCCCTAAATATTCCTCTAGAAATGCTATACATTTTCTAATTTTAGTGCAGGAGGAAAGCGCCATATAAAATGCAGACAAGATTAGTAAATTGTGAGGAAAAAAGGAATATTTATACAAGTTTATATGGCTATCTCTGTGTATTTTATATTTCTGTGGTATCATTTTGAGACATTAAGTTGTTTTGCTTTTGTTTGGGGACGGGTTTTTCATGACTTTCTGTGTTTTGTTTTAGTTTGGAAGGTAGTAAGGGAATGGAATGTGGAGTGATTGTGAGCATGGGAGCCTGGATATGGGTTCATAATCTGCCTCCAGGTAAAACTGCCTGGTTTGGAGCAAGTTAGTTCACCTCTCTGAGCCTCAGTTTCCTTATTTGAAAAGCAGAAATAATACCTGTACTCTCTAGGTGGGCACTAATATTATTGCCATTGCCATTTTATACATGTGAAAATCAGAGCTTGGAGAGGTAGAGTAATGTGACCACGATCCCATAGCTAATGTATGATAGAGTCAGGTTTAAACCTCAGTTAGAGATGAGTAAGAATCACTCTTGATTTTAGCATCATGGAAGGCTTCATGAAGGAAAGCATTTATGTTAGTCTCTGGAAGTCAGATACTAACTTAACAGAAAAAATAGAAGTGGCATTCCCAGTGGAAGAAATACTGTGAGCTAAAAGATGAGAAGCAAAAAGTGTAAGTAAAGCTGTTTAGTAAAATAGTCTTAAGCTGACTGTTAGGAATTTAAGATTTGTGACATTTAGGATTTACAAGGAAAAATCCTCGAAGAAGGCACTCTTTGAACTGGCAGATAGAAGTGGTGTTCGTTCATAGTACCCGCCCTCACCAGGTTGTCATGAGACTTAAATAGAATAATACGTACATAAAGCCCTTTGCACTGTGCTGATGTGAAACAAGTCGAGTAAGTGTAGCCTATTGACAGCGCTGCCGTGTCAGTGTGTGTGTGTCAGGTTCTGCCTTGATAGTTGTCTAAGGTTTATTTTCTGATGGGACTGTTCATTTGTTTACTTTTTCTTGACTGAAGTACAGTTGATTTACAGTGTCGTATTGATTTCTGCTTATATCTGTCAGCAATTTAGTTTCCACTTCTAGACTATAGATCCCTTTGACTGCTCATGATTAGTCTGACTCATCTTGGTGTTCTCCATGTCATCAAGAAGTGTTTTGCATCCTTAATTTTAGATAAATTAAACTTTCATCTGCTGTGAAGTTTCATTTAATCCTTAGTCTTATTTCATACATAGTAGTGCATAGCCACATCTGTGTTGGCTATTGGAACAGATACAATAACAGCTGAAATGTAATAAACATTACTGTGTCAAACACTGTTCTGAGCACTTTACATACATTCACTCATTTAATCTCATTTGAACCTGTGGGGAAGGTATTATTATCACGACCCAGTTTACAGATAAGGAGGGCCTTGAGGCACAGAAGAGTGGTGTAACATACTCAAGGTCACTCGAGGAGTTACGAATCTTCCTTCAGGATGTACATTCTTAACTGTTGTTGTTCAGTCGTTCAGACGTGACTCTGTGACCCTGTGGACTGCAGCACGCCAGGCTTCCCTGTCCTTCACTCTCTCCCAGTTCAGCTCCGTCGCTCAGTCGTGTCTGACTCTTTGCGACCCCATGGACTGCCCAGAGTTTGCTCACATTCATGTCCATTGAGTCGATGATGTTACCTAACCATCTCATCCTCTGCCACCTTCTCCTCTTCCCACCTTCAATCTTTCCCAGCATCAGGGTCTTTTCCAGTGAGTCGGCTCTTCACATCAGGTGTCCAAAATATTGGAGCTTTAACTTCAGCATCAATCCTTCCAATGAATATTCAGGGTTGATTTCCTTTAGGACTGACTGGTTGGATCTCCTTGCAGTCCAAGGGACTCAAGAATCTTCCCCAGCACAGTTCGAAAGCATCAGTTTTTTGGCACTCAGCCCTCTTTATGGTCCAAGTCTCACATCTCTACATGACTACTGGAAAAACCATAGTTTTGACTCTACAGACCTTTGTCAGCAAAGTGAAGTTTTTGCTGTTTAATATGTTGTCTAGGTTTGTCATAGCTTTTCTTCCAAGGAGCAAGCATCTTTTAATTTCATGGCTGCAGTCACCATCCACAGTGATTAACTATTATGCTATCCTGCTGCTAAGTCACTTCAGTCCTGTCCGACCCTGTGCGACCCCATAGACGGCGGCCCACCAGGCTCCCCCGTCCCTGGGATCTCAAGGCAAGAACACTGGAGTGGGTTGCCATTGCCTTCTCCAATGTGTGAAAGTGAATTATGCTATCCTAAATGCTTAGAATATGTCTTGACAGTATTTCTACATTCTTGTTATGTATTGTTTCCTCTTGCAGTTTAGCGACTCTCATTTTCATTTTGTAGGTGGTGTGGCACTCCATGCAGGATGAATTCATTCGCCAGTACAAGCATTTTGAAGGTTTGATAGCTCGCTGTTATCCTGGATCTGGTGTTACAATGGAATTCACTATTCAGGACATTCTGGACTATTGCTCCAGCATTGCACAGTCCCACTAAACCTTATAAAAGAAGAAAAGATAAATGAAAAGAAACACTCTGAGTACACCAGACACTATTCAAAAATACCAAGCAACCGTTTTGAGAACTCCGACTTGAAATTTTACGTATTACTTAATGTCAGATAATTGGGTAATGTGTGCATGCTCAGTTGTGTCTGACTCTTTGCAACCCCATGGACTGTAGCCCACCAGGTTCCTCTGTCCATGGAATTTTCCACGCAAGAATACTGGAGTGGGTTGCCGTTTTCTTCTCCAAAATGGATGATGCCATACCACATATATTCAAGAGGAAAACTACCAACCAGTGTGGCAGTTTTATTCACCCAGTAGGTTGTGTACTAACTTAAAGCATTTATCTCATCATAAATGCCTTTATCATTTTTCTACGACTGAACAGAAAATTTTCCTTTATTGTCTCGCTTCTTGTATTTGAGAATGGTTATCCTATATGTAATTCATTGAGAGTTCTTCGGCTTTCAGTAATTCAGTATTGGTTGCAAATCATGTAACTACTAAAATACTGTATCGAATTTTTCCTTCTGAATAACTATTGTGTATATGGATAAGGGTCTTGTGAAGATCAGTTGTAAACTTGAATTTTGAGGATCATGTGATTCTGTGTAACAGTCTGAAATACATTTTCCAAAAAGTTGAAATGTGGTAATATTATTCTTAAATTTATCATGTGCTGTCATTTGTATGAAAGCAAGTCCTTATAGAATCAATACGGAAGAATTATTACATGTCATTTATCGTAAAACATAGTCAGTCAGTGGTACTCAGTGAGGACTGAATCACTGCCATAAAGAGACTCGTGTCCTTAATGCATAAACACAAAGACCCTGTCAGTGCAGCGGCTTCACTTTTCTGACATTTATTTTACTTTTGGTTACGTCAGGATCCTCACTGCAGCCTGTGGGCTTCTCTCTAGTTGTGGCGCTCAGGCTCAGGTCCCATGGCCTATGGGATCCCAGTTCCTGGGCTAGGGATCAACCCGCATTCCCTGCATTGGAAGGCGGATTCTTAGCCACTAGGCTGCTGGGAAAGTCCCTCAGTACAGTTGTAATAGCAAAAAATTGCAAATAATCCAACTTTCCATTAGTAGTAGATGGATAAATTAAGGTGTATTCAGTATTTGCCAATAGAGTAGTGAGAATAAGTGAATTTTATCTACAAAAATTACTGCAGATGAATACCAGGAAAATAATGTCAGGTTTAAAAAAAAAAAGTCACAGAATATATATCATATGATTCTATTAATATAAAAGTTCAAAATAAACAGTATTTAGAGTTACAAGTGTTGTATAACTGAGAAAAAGCAAGGAAATGATCATAAAATTCTAGAGTGATTAGGGAGCAGGAAGGGAAGATTATGGTATCTAGCAGGGGCAGGATTTTAAAGGTATGTTATGTTACTTAAACTGGGCAGTGGCTACATGGATTTCATTGTACTATGATACTTGATACCTTACACATACCTTATAAATCTTATTTTATATTAGCTCCACGTTTAATTTAAAAACAAAATCAAACTCATATGTGTGTGTATATTCTTTATTGACATAGGAAAAAACCTTAACATTTGTAGATGATCTGGAGACAAAGAAGATCCAAGGTTGGTTGGATTGCTCGAGGTTCAAGCCAAGTATTTTCAGAGCTGATATTCCACACAACAGTGACCTCCCTCTCCAGAATGTTACAGATATAAATATATTTAAACATCTAAAGACCAAACACTGTCTAATGTTTGTGTTAACAGACCAAGGTTAATTTTACCTGAGGTGCTATGGCTCTTATTTAAAGAAAAGGCAGATAGCAAAATACTTCTTAGAAAAGAATCTAGAAAAGTAAGCACGTCACATAACAAAATTATCTAAATAACTGGATAGAAATTTTGAGAAAGTAAGATGTACATGATTCCTATTAAAGATAAACATTGGTTAATTAATATGTCTCAGTTTATATTTGTGTTAGTATCTGTTTATTCTAAGGAATTAGAAACTAAGTTTAATACAGCTTTTCAAAATTAAATAAGATATTTTGAATGAAGACAGAAAAGGCAGTGGATGACTGATCAGCTACAATTTTCTAGATCTTAGAGATATGTAATATTTTGTGCTACAGATGGAATGAGAAGAGCAACATATGATAACTTAGAGAATATAAAGAAATGAAAAAGTGCTGAGAAAGTAAAAATGGCTATGCCAGGAAGGTTAAATATACAATGGTGTCTAGGAAGTAAGATTATTAATTCTCTTAACTCTATGTTCTAGGATCCTCTGCATCTGCAAGTCCCCAGTTTTAATGTACGTATGAAACAACCAGGAATCTTGTTGAAATGCAGGTTTTGTATGATCTAAGACTCTGCATTTCTAGCAAGATCCCAGGTAATATCAGTGCTACAGGCCTATAACCCACAGCTGAAATTGCAAAGTTTTACAGTGGTATCAGTTCAATTCAGTCGCTCAGTCATGTCTGACTCTGCGACCCCATGGACTGCAGCACACCAGGCCTCCCTGTCCATCTCTTTTGTTTCTTTAGGTAGATATACTCCTAAGTATTTTATTCTTTTTGTTGCAATGGTGAATGGTATTGTTTCCTTAATTTCTCTTTGTATTTTTTCGTTGTTAGTATATAGGAATGCAAGAGATTTCTGTTGTTAATTGTATATCCTGCAACTTTACTATATTCATTGATTAGCTCTAGTACTTTTCTGGAAGAGTCTTCAGGGTTTTCTGTGTAGAGGATCATGTCATCTGCAAACAGTGAGAGTTTCACTTCTTCTTTTCCTATCTGGATTCCTTTTACTTCCTTTTCTGCTCTGATTGCTGTGACCAAAACTTCCAACACTATGTTGAATAGTAGTGGTGAGAGTGGGCACCCTTGTCTTGTTCCTGATTTTAGGGGAAATGCTTTCAATTTTTCACCATTGAGGGTGATGCTTGCTATGGGTTTGTCATATATAGCTTTTATTATGTTGAGGTATGTTCCTTCTATTCCTGCTTTCTGGAGAGTTTTAATCATAAATGAGTGTTGAATTTTGTCAAAGGCTTTCTCTGCATCTATTGAGATAATCATATGGTTTTTATCTTTCAATTTGTTAATGTGGTGTATTACATTGATTGATTTGTGGATATTAAAGAATCCTTGCATTCCTGGGATAAAACCCACTTGGTCATGGTGTATGATTTTTTTAATATGTTGTTGGATTCTGTTTGCTAGAATTTTGTTAAGGATTTTGCATCTATGTTCATCAGTGATATTGGCCTGTAGTTTTCTTTTTTTGTGGCATCTTTGTCTGGTTTTGGAATTAGGGTAATGGTGGCCTCATAGAATGAGTTTGGAAGTTTACCTTCTTCTGCAATTTTCTGGAAGAGTTTGAGTAAGATGGGTGTTAGCTCTTCTCTACATTTTTGGTAGAATTCAGCTGTGAAGCCATCTGGTCCTGGGCTTTTCTTTGCTGGAAGATTTCTGATTACAGTTTCGATTTCCGTGCTTGTGATTGGTCTGTTAAGATCTTCTCTTTCTTCCTGGTTCAGTTTTGGAAAGTTATACTTTTCTAAGAATTTGTCCATTTCTTCCAAGTTGTCCATTTTATTGGCATAGAGCTGCTGGTACTAGTCTCTTATGATCCTTTGTATTTCAGTGTTGTCTGTTGTGATCTCTCCATTTTCTTTCTTTTTTTTTTTATCTCTCCATTTTCATTTCTAATTTTGTTGATTTGATTCTTCTCCCTTTGTTTCTTGATGAGTCTGGCTAACGGTTTGTCAATTTTGTTTACCTTTTCAAAAAACCAGCTTTTAGCTTTGTTGATTTTTTCTATGGTCTCTTTTGTTTCTTTTGCATTTATTTCTGCCCTAAGTTTTAAGATTTCTTTCCTTCTACTAACCCTGGGGTTCTTCATTTCTTCCTTCTCTAGTTGCTTTAGGTGTAGAGTTAGGTTAGTTATTTGACTTTTTTCTTGTTTCTTGAGGTAAGCTTGTAATGCTATGAACCTTCCCCATAGCACTGCTTTTACAGTGTCCCATAAGTTTTGGGTTGTTGTGTTTTCATTTTCATTCGTTTCTATATCAAGAGGCCTTTTAGTTCCTCCCTGCTTTCTGCCATAAGGGTGGTGTCATCTGCATATCTGAGGTTATTGATATTTCTCCCAGCAATCTTGATTCCAGCTTGTGCTTCATCCACCCCAGCAATTCTCATGATGTACTCTGCATATAAGTTAATAAGCACAGTGACAAAATACAGCCTTGACGTAGTCCTTTCCCTATTTGGAACCAGTCTGTTGTTCCATGTGCAGTTCTAACTGTCGCTTCCTGATCTGCATACAGATTTTTCAAGAGGCAGGTCAGGTGGTCTGGTATTCCCATCTCTTTCAGAATTTTCCACAGTTTATTGTTATCCACACAGTCAAAGGCTTTGGCATAGTCAATTACAATGGTGTAGGCTACATCATTCATACCTCTGAACAAATTAACATAATTTGGGGTTTCTTGTTGTTGTTGTTTTGTCTTTTGGAAGACAGCTCACATGTGTGCTTGTGGCTTTAAGAGTTCTCAGCTTTTAATATTTGGCAGCACCATGATATGGTATGCTGGTATGCATAGGTCCTGAGTTGTGTCCATCTCTTTGCAACCCCATGGGCTGTAGCCTACCAGGCTTCTCTGTCCAAGGGATTTTCCAGGCAAGAATACTGGAGTGGGTTGCCATTTCCTTCTCCAGTGCGTGAAAGTGAAAAGTGAAAGTGAAGTTGCTCAGTCGTGTCCGGCTCAGCGACCCCATGGACTGCAGCCTACCAGGCTCCTCTGTCCATGGGATTTTCCAGGCAAGAGTACTGGAGTGGGGTGCCATTGCCTTCTCCGAGTACTAAGTGCATTTAGGAGCAATTCATATTTTGAAAAGAGGAAGAAAAAAGACAGTGGGGCGGATGAAAGGGGGGAGAGGAATATATGAAAAAAAGGGAAATCAGGTGATAAGAAACAATGGAGAATATAGCAAGCAAGACAAACATGAGTCTATGAGCACATGTCTTGCCCAAAAAATCTTGAGAAAGCAGCTTCTCTGAGATAACATCTCGATCAATTTCACTGGCAAGATGGTGAGTCTTTCAAGAAGTTCCAGGTAGTCAGCTAGAAGAGAAGGTAGTAAAACAGAAATTAAGAAATGGAAGGAATGTGCTTTAATCTGAATTTAAATTTGTCTCCATCTCACTTTAAACAGTTAGCCTTTCTGGATCTCCTTTCATTTCAATTATGTTGCCCTGTAACTCTCTCATAAGAGCCTATTCTTTTCCTTCATGGCACTTAACTATAATATACTACTTCTTTAGTATATCTCCCCTATATCTAAGCCTGCAGTCTTTATGACTAGGATTATTTTGTGTAACAGTATCTGTCTAGAACATGTACGTACTTAAATATTGAGTTTAAACAGTAGAAAGTGAACAGGCAGCCTTGAATTGTTAACTCATGGAAGGAGGAAACCATTGCATGAATTTCTTTACAATTCTCTTCAATGTTTAGAGCACAACTGTATTCTTGAAAGTAAGTTGCATTAGGGCAGAATCTCTGTTCTCTGCTTGAACCTAGCACCTAATGTAACTAGAATGTGGATCTCATTCTAGGTGCTGAGTGAAGGTTGTTACAAGGAAATTGGACTTACAAGATAAAGTATACTCTACTCCCAGTTTTTACCTTATACATATACAGGGTCTCCACAGTGGTATACATTCTATAAAGACTGACGAATTAAATTCATGAAGGGCCTAAATGAACAATGTCTTCTGTAGATTTCAGATATGCTCTCTTAGGGAGGCCGTGTACCTGATCTACTGTCAGCTCCTCTGGTAGACACTGAGCTGTGGGGTCTGCCTGCTCCTCCTGCTAACAGAGCTCTGCTTTTTACAGAGTAGGAACAGGCCAGACAAAAGTGAAACACCAAAGCTGGCATAGACTCTTGGATCCCGACCTGCTGCATATTAGAGTTGTGGAAATGTTTAAAACTCCTGATATCTGCACCCTACTCTAGCCAAATAAATATGAATCTCTGAAGATGAGGCCCAGGTTCTTACAAGCCTCCCAAACCATAATGGGCAGCATGCTTGGCCTGTTCTCAGCAGGCCATGACAGTCCAGCTCTCCTTTGCCTAGGTTTGATTGAGGAGTACATATTTGTGTAAACCCAGCTCTAGTCAGTGAGATCTAGGAGGAAGTCTGCTAAGAGATCTCGAGAGAGATTGTCCATCCTGAAAAAAAAAGAAAGTTCATAAGACATACAGGGTCTTTAGCCTCTATATCTTCTTCCTTCTTGGTATGTTGTGATAG
Source organism: Muntiacus reevesi (assembly GCF_963930625.1). NCBI lineage: Eukaryota > Metazoa > Chordata > Mammalia > Artiodactyla > Cervidae > Muntiacus > Muntiacus reevesi. The sequence continues at coordinate 9,472 of NW_027077820.1, read as the reverse complement.
GAGATGAGAGCCATGGCTGCTGTGATCATGAAGTAGGATTACCAGAGCCATCAAAGAAAAAGGTAAAGCATGCAATGATATATGTGTATTAAAACATGCAAGCATGTCAAAAAAGTATGTATATAAACAGAGTAGGTGCAATTGTTTGAAAATTTAGGGTATTGAATGTAATTTCTTTAATGATTATCCATATGTTACTATTAATCTTTAGAGGTTTCTATTGAATTTTCATCACACAACCATGATCCTTATGGTTTTGCAGATGATTTTAAAATACGTGTAGAGAGATCTGAGAGTTGTTTGGAAGAAATTTTGTATTGTTTTGTTAGAATATATGCATTTGCTATAGTTTAAAAGAACGCTTTATCATGGGTTGTTTTTCTGGACCAACAGCTCTTATCTTACCTCCCAGTCTTTGCCAAGCTGTAGCTAAGCCAACATTGATCCTCTGCAACTACTTTGAGGTCAGGTTGACCAGTCAATACTGTAGCACTTAGGGAAAATAGAACTTTCTAAAAGGATTTCTACGTAGTGGAATAATACAAAATTTAATCCAAAACACCACCTGCTTTCCTAAGGCAGTTTGTAGGCCCAACCAAAATTTAAATTTGAAAAAAAAAAAAATATCTTGAAGTGGTTTGTATTAAAATTCACTCATTATAATTTTACTTAGCTTTTTTAAAGCCAAGTTTATTTAGCTACAGCTATAAATGAAATGAACTACATCTAACTTGTGTTCATAAAAATTCATTTCCATATTTGTTTATTCAGGAGGAATAATCTCCTGTAAGATTGCTCAAACCATAAAATTTATCACAGGGAACAGTTCTGAAAGTAGAAGAGAGCAGAGGAACAGCTAAGAGTATAATAGATGAATACTTTAACTTTTACTGATGGAGGCTGAAATTATGTGCCTCTTCCTAGGGCATCATCATTCTAAGAATTGTGATTTCTCTGCTTATTCTCTGGGTCCTTTGTCTTAATAATTTCCTGCCTCTTAGCCTTGTCTTTGTACCATAGATTGTCTTTTCTGCCTGAAAAATTATAGTATTGCATCAGGGGATATAAAATTAATCACAATAATCTAGACATGGATTGTGTCTCTTCCCATGTCACAGTAGGATCATTTGGATCCTGAAAGATTATCCATCACAGTCCCCATGCTCTGCAAAGATTAGGCAGATGATTGGTCTAACTGGGCCAATCAGGCTCTCCATCTCTGCCGGGAGTGTGAATCTTGGGCAGGCGACACTGCTTGAATGAAGGTACTTAGAGTTAAATCCTCCCCGTTTCACACCAAAAGAGAACACCCATAAATGTCTTCTATAAAGATCTCCAAAGTTGCCCTTGTTTGTGATCTTCCCAAGATGAAGTGGTTCTTTTTTCTTCTGATTTTGTGAATCACCCGATGTTCTTCCCATATTGCAGTCGGGGAGTAGTAGGGAGCCCTTAAGTTAGTTGAAGTTAGTTTCTGTAGCTTGCAACCGAAGATCCCCAATTAATGCAAACTAAAATATGTTTATACACAGAATCAAATAAACTGTATAAGACAATAAATGGTATTTGCCAAATGAATGATACAGACAGTGTTGTAATAGCTCAGAGGAGTTAGATGTATCTGTAGTCTGATAAAGTCAAGGAATTGAGACATGCATCATTGAGTTGCTGCCACCCACCCATTGGGCAGCACCCGTGAAGATCAGTTAACAGTGTAACCTGAGCTGAGAGTTCAGACTCTGAAGTTAGCACAGGCCTCACACCCTGCCTCTCTCGGGCTGTCTGATCTTGTGCAGGTAAGTTAGTTCTGGGCCTCAGGATCCTAATTTGTAAAAGGGAAAGAGTAGTGCTTCTCTCATAGGTTCATTGTAAGGATTAAATCAGATGGTGTTTGTAAAATGTTTAGCACGGTGCTAATAAGCATTCAATTTTAAGAAGAAATGGATCAACGAGGCATTTCGGAGCAACAGTTGAGCAATCAGACTCTGCTCTCCAGGGTGAGTGGATGAAATGGAGCAACATCCTTGGGCCGAAAGATGACAACACCTCACTGGGGTCCGTTCCTCACCCTGACCCAGTCACCCACCGGGCAGGCGCACCTGCGTCTTCCCAGGACAGAGGAAGTCTCTCCAGGCCTTTGTGTGCGAAGCCATTACCCACAAAGTCCTTAGAAACTTGCTAATGTTGTTTCATCAGCCTTTCCAAATCCTGTGAGGCAAAGCAGAGAAGAAGGCTTCAAGCCTCAACCAGCCTTCTGAGAAATGTTAATAAGGTTAATATCTTAGACATCTTCAACAAATTCTGCTAAATGACCTGGGAAAGAACCTCATTCACTGAACCTGAAAACTAGATATGAACTGGGTCCTGTTTCTTACTCATAACACCAGTAATCTATTCACTAGGTTGGTTTGTCTCATCCTTCATTTTAATCAGACTGCCAACGTTATGTCTTTTTTAATTTAGAATTATGTTACTAATTTTTAAAACATTGACAAATCCAAATGACCAATCAGCGCAGTTCATTTCACTTGAGCACATTAGATAGCAGAGTATGTATTGACTATGCTTTATAACATATCGAAAGTAAAGTAAGCCGTGAAAATTCTGGGCGTTACTGCTATGAGATCAGATAGTCACGTAAAAACACAAAAGCCTTGATGAATTGCCTTATCATCCAAACTTCTCATTCCGTGCTCCCCGGCGCGAGCTCGGGAGCTGCGGCCCCCAGGATCCCAGGCGCGGGCTCGTGAGCTGCGACCCCCGGGCTCCCGGGCGCAGGCTCGGGAGTGGCGGTTCCCAGGCTCCCGGGCGCGGGCTCGGGAGCTGGGGCCCCAGACTCCCAGGCTCCCAGGCGAAGACACGAGAGCTGCTGTAAACCAGTCTCCGGGCTCCCGGGCGTTTGCTCGGGAGCTGAGGGCCCCAGGCTCCCAGGCTCCCAGGCTCCCAGGCTCCCAGGTGCGGGCTCGTGAGCGGCATCTCCCAGGCTCCGAGGGGCAGGCTCGGGAGCTGCCTTCCCCAGGTTCAAAGGCAACCAGGCGCGGGTTCGGGAGCTGGGGCCACCAGGATCACAGGCTACCAGGGGCGGGCTCGGGAGCTGGGGCCCCAGACTCCCAGGCTCCCAGGCGAAGACACGAGAGCTGCTGTAAACCAGTCTCCGGGCTCCCGGGCGTTTGCTCGGGAGCTGCGGGCCCCAGGCTCCCAGGCTCCCAGGCGCTGGCTCGGGTGCTGGGGACCTCAGGCTCGAAGGCGCGGGCACGTGAGCTGCATCTCCCAGGCTCCGAGGTGCAGGCTCGGGAGCTTCCACCCCCAGGTTCAAAGGCAACCAGGCGCGGGTTCGGGAGCTGGGGCCCCCAGGCTCACAGGCTCCCAGGCGCGGGCTAGGGAGCTGGGGCCCCAGACTCCCATGCTTCCAGGCAAAGACACGAGAGCTGCTGTAAACCAGTCTCCGGGCTCCCGGGCGTTTTCTCGGGAGCTGAGGGCCCCAGGCTCCCAAGTTCCCAGTCTCCCAAGCTTCCAGGCGCAGGCTCGGGTGCTGCGGACCCCAGACTCCCAGGCTACCAGGCTCCCAGTCGAAGACACGAGAGCTGCTGTAAACCAGTCTCCGGGCTCCCGGGCGTTTGCTCGGGAGTTCAGGGCCCCAGGCTCTCAGGCTCCCTGGCGAAGACACGAGAGCTGCTGTAAACCAGTCTCCGGGCTCCCGGGCGTTTTCTCGGGAGCTGACGCCCCAGGCTCCCAGGCGCGGTCTCGGGTGCTGCGGACCCCAGGCTCCCAGGCACGGCCTCGTGAGCTGCATCTCCCTGGCTTCGAGTGCAGGCCCGGGAGCTGCCTCCCCCAGGTTCAAAGGCAAACAGGCGCGGGCTCGGGAGCTGGGGCCCCAGACTCCCAGGCTCCTAGGCGAAGACACGAGAGCTGCTGTAAACCAGTCTCCGGGCTCCCGGGCGTTTGCTCGGGAGCTGAGGGCCCCAGGCTCTCAGGCTCCCAGGCTCCCAGGCGCGGGCTCCTGGGCTGCATCTCCCAGGCTCCGAGGGGCAGGCTCGGGAGCTGCCTCCCCCAGGTTCAAAGGCAACCGCTCGGAGCCTGGGAGATGCAGCTCACGGCCCGCGCCTGGGACCCAGGTGTCGGCAGCACCCGAGCCGCGCCTAGGAGCCTGGGAACCTGGGAGACTGGGGCGTTCAGCTCCCGAGCAAACGCACGTGAGCCCGTAGACTGGTTTTCAGCAGCACCCGAGCCCGCGCCTGGTTGCCTTTGAACCTGGGGGAGGCAGCTCCCGAGACGGCCCCTCGGACCCTGGGAGATGCAGCACACGAGCCTGCGCCTGGGAGCCTGGGGTCCACAGGACCTGAGCCCGCACCTGGTAGCCTGTGAGCCTGGGAGCTTGGGAGACTGGGGGCCTGGGGTCCGCAGCAACCTAGCCCGCTCCTGGGAGCCTGGGAGCCTGGGAGCCTGGGGTCCTCAGCTCCCGAGCAAACGCCCGGGAGCCCGGAGACTGGTTTACAGCAGCTCTCGTGTCTTCGCCGGGGAGACTGGGAGCCTCGGGCCGCAGCTCCCGAACCCGCGCTGGTTGCCTTTGAACCTGGGGGAGGCAGCTCCCGGGCCTGCACTGGAAGCCAGGGAGATGCAGCTCACGACCCCGCGCCTGGGAGCCTGGGGTCCGCAGCACCCAAGCCCGCGCCTAGGAGCCTGGGAGCCTGCGAACCTGGGGTCTGGGGTCCGCAGCACCCTAGACCACGCCTGGGAGCCTGGGAGCTTGGGAGGCTGGGGGACTGGGGTCCGCAGCACCCTAGCCCGCGCCTGGGAGCCTGGGAGCCTGGGGTCCGCACCACCCTACCCCGCGCCTGGGAGCCTGGGAGCCTGGGGCCCTCAGCTCCCGAGCCCGCGTCTGGGAGCCTGGGAGCCTGGGAGCCTAGGGGCCTGGGGTCGGCAGCACCTTATCACGCGCCTGGGAGCCTGGGAGGCTGGGGGCCTGGGGTCCGCAGCACACTAGCCCGCGCCTGGGAGCCTGGGAGCCTGGGAGCCTGGGGTCCGCAGCACCCTAGCCGGCGCCTGGGAGCCTGGGAGCCTGGGAGCCTGGGAGCCTGGGGTCCGCAGGACCTGAGCCCGCGCAAGGGAGCCTGGGAGCCTGGGGCCGCAGCTCCCGAACCCGGGCCTGGTTGCCTTTGAACCTGGGGGAGGCAGCTCCCGGGCCTGCACTCGAAGCCAGGGAGATGCAGCTCACGAGGCCGTGCCTGGGAGCCTGGGGTCCGCAGCACCCGAGACCGCGCCTGGGAGCCTGGGAGCCTGGGAGCCTGGCGCCCTCAGCTCCCAAGCCCGCGCCTGGGAGCCTGGGGTCCGCAGCACACGAGCCCGCGCCTGGGAGCCTGGGAGCCTGGGAGGCTGGGGGCCTGGGGTCCGCAGCACCCTAGCCCGCGCCTGGGAGACTGGGAGCCTGGGGCCCTCAGCTCCCGAGCCCGCGCTTGGGAGCCTGGGGTCCGCAGCACACGAGCCCGCGCCTGGGAGCCTGGGAGCCTGGGGCCCTCAGCTCCCGAGCCCGCGCCTGGGAGCCTGGGAGCCTGGGAGCCTGGGGGCCTGGGGCCCCCAGCTCCCGAGCCCGCGCTTGGGAGCCTGGGGTCCGCAGCACACGAGCCCGCGCCTGGGAGCCTGGGAGCCTGGGAGCCTGGGGTCTGGGGTCCGCAGCACCCTAGACCACGCCTGGGAGCCTGGGAGCTTGGGAGGCTGGGGGACTGGGGTCCGCAGCACCCTAGCCCGCGCCTGGGAGCCTGGGAGCCTGGGGTCCGCACCACCCTACCCCGCGCCTGGGAGCCTGGGAGCCTGGGGCCCTCAGCTCCCGAGCCCGCGTCTGGGAGCCTGGGAGCCTGGGAGCCTAGGGGCCTGGGGTCGGCAGCACCTTATCACGCGCCTGGGAGCCTGGGAGGCTGGGGGCCTGGGGTCCGCAGCACACTAGCCCGCGCCTGGGAGCCTGGGAGCCTGGGAGCCTGGGGTCCGCAGCACCCTAGCCGGCGCCTGGGAGCCTGGGAGCCTGGGAGCCTGGGAGCCTGGGGTCCGCAGGACCTGAGCCCGCGCAAGGGAGCCTGGGAGCCTGGGGCCGCAGCTCCCGAACCCGGGCCTGGTTGCCTTTGAACCTGGGGGAGGCAGCTCCCGGGCCTGCACTCGAAGCCAGGGAGATGCAGCTCACGAGGCCGTGCCTGGGAGCCTGGGGTCCGCAGCACCCGAGACCGCGCCTGGGAGCCTGGGAGCCTGGGAGCCTGGCGCCCTCAGCTCCCAAGCCCGCGCCTGGGAGCCTGGGAGCATGGGAGCCTGGGAGCCTGGGGCCCTCAGCTCCCGAGCCCGCGCTTGGGAGCCTGGGGTCCGCAGCACACGAGCCCGCGCCTGGGAGCCTGGGAGCCTGGGAGGCTGGGGGCCTGGGGTCCGCAGCACCCTAGCCCGCGCCTGGGAGACTGGGAGCCTGGGGCCCTCAGCTCCCGAGCCCGCGCCTGGGAGCCTGGGAGCCTGGGAGCCTGGGGGCCTGGGGCCCCCAGCTCCCGAGCCCGCGCTTGGGAGCCTGAGGTCCGCAGCACACGAGCCCGCGCCTGGGAGCCTGGGAGCCTGGGAGCCTGGGGCCCTTAGCTCCCAAGCCCGCGCCTGGGAGCCTGGGAGCCTGGGGGCCTGGGGTCCGCAGCACCCTAGCCCGCGCATGGGAGCCTGGGAGCCTGGGAGGCTGGGGGCCTGGGGTCCGCACCACCCTACCCCGCGCCTGGGAGCCTGGGAGCCTGGTAGCCTGGGGCCCTCAGCTCCCGAGCCCGCGTCTGGGAGCCTGGGAGCCTGGGAGCATGGGAGCCTGGGGTCTGGGGTCGGCAGCACCTTATCACGCGCCTGGGAGCCTGGGAGCCTGTGAGGCTGGGGGCCTGGGGTCCGCAGCACACTAGCCCGCGCCTGGGAGCCTGGGAGCCTGGGAGCCTGGGGTCCGCAGCACCCTAGCCCGCGCCTGGGAGCCTGGGAGCCTGGGAGCCTGGGATCCTGGGGTCCGCAGGACCTGAGCCCGCGCAAGGGAGCCTGGGAGCCTGGGGCCGCAGCTCCCGAACCCGCGCCTGGTTGCCTTTGAACCTGGGGGAGGCAGCTCCCGGGCCTGCACTCGAAGCCAGGGAGATGCAGCTCACGAGGCCCTGCCTGGGAGCCTGGGGTCCGCAGCACCCGAGACCGCGCCTGGGAGCCTGGGAGCCTGGGAGCCTGGCGCCCTCAGCTCCCAAGCCCGCGCCTGGGAGCCTGGGAGCATGGGAGCCTGGGAGCCTGGGGTCCGCAGCACCCTAGCCCGCGCCTGGGAGCCTGGGAGCCTGGGAGGCTGGGGGCCTGGGGTCCGCAGCACCCTATCGCGCGCCTGGGAGCCTGGGAGCCTGTGAGCCTGGGGTCCGCAGCACCCTAGCCCGCGCCTGGGAGCCTGGGAGCCTGGGAGCCTGGGGCCCTCAGCTCCCGAGCCCGCGCTTGGGAGCCTGGGGTCCGCAGCACACGAGCCCGCGCCTGGGAGCCTGGGAGCCTGGGAGCCTGGGAGGCTGGGGGCCTGGGAGCCTGGGGCCCTCAGCTCCCGAGCCCGCGCCTGGGAACCTGGGAGCCTGGGAGCCTGGGAGCCTGGGGTCCGCAGCACCCGAGCCCGCGCCTGGGAGCCTAGGAGCCTGGGAGCCTGGGAGCCTGGGGCCCTCAGCTCCCGAGCCCGCGCCTGGGAACCTGGGAGCCTGGGAGGCTGGGAGCCTGGGAGGCTGGGAGCCTGGGAGTCTGGGGTCCGCAGCACCATAGACCGCGCCTGGGAGCCTGGGAGCCTGGGAAGCTGGGGGCCTGGGTTCCGCAGCACCCTAGCCCGTGCCTGGGAGCCTGGGAGCCTGGGGTCCGCAGCACCCTAGCAGCGCCTGGGAGCCTGGGAGCCTGGGAGCTTGGGAGCCTGGGGTCCGCAGGACCTGAGCCCGCGCCTGGGAGCCTGGGAGCCTGGGAGCCTGGGGCCCTCAGCTCCCGAGCCCGCGCCTGGGAGCGTGGGAGCCTGGGAGGCTGGGGGCCTGGGGCCCTCAGCTCCCGAGCCCGCGCTTGGGAGCCTGGGGTCCGCAGCACACGAGCCCGCGCCTGGGAGCCTGGGAGCCTGGGAGGCTGGGGGCCTGGGGTCCGCAGCACCCTAGCCCGCGCCTGGGAGCCTGGGAGCCTGGGGTCCGCAGCACCCGAGCCCGCGCCTGGGAGCCTGGGAGCCTGGGGTTCGCAGGACCTGAGCCCGCGCCTGGTTGCCTTTGAACCTGGGGGAGGCAGCTCCCGGGCCTGCACTCGAAACCAGGTAGATGCAGCACACGAGCCCGCGCTGGGAGCCTGGGGTCCCCAGCACCCAAGCCCGCGCCTAGGAGCCTGGGAGCCTGGGAGCCTGGGGTCTGGGGTCCGCAGCACCCTAGACCACGCCTGTGAGCCTGGAAGCCTGGGAGCCTGGGAGCCTGGGGTCCGCAGCACCTGAGCCGGCGCCTGGGAGCCTGGGAGCCTGGAGTCCGCACCACCCTACCCCGCGCCTAGGAGCCTAGGAGCCTGGGAGCCTGGGAGCCTGGTGGCCTGGGGTCCGCAGCACCCTATCCCGCGCCTGGGAGCCTGGGAGCCTGGGAGGCTGGGGGCCTGGGGCCCTCAGCTCCCGAGCCCGCGCTCGGGAGCCTGGGGTCCGCAGCACCCTAGCCCGCGCCTGGGAGCCTGGGAGCCTGGGAGGCTGGGGGCCTGGGGTCCGCAGCACACTAGCCCGCGCCTGGGAGCCTGGGAGCCTGGGATCCTGGGGCCGCAGCTCCGGAACCCGCGCCTGGTTGCCTTTGAACCTGGGGGAGGCAGCTCACGAGCAAACGCACGGGAGGCCGGATACTGGTTTTCAGCAGTTTTCGATCTTCGCCTGGGAGCCTGGGAGCCTGGTAGCCTGGGATCCTCAGCACACGAGCCCGCGCCTGGGAGCCTGGGAGCCTGGGAGCACGGGGTCGGCAGCACCCTAGCAGCGCCTGGGAGCCTGGAGCCTGGGAGCCTGGGGCCCTCAGCTCCCGAGCTCGCGCCTGGGAGCCTGGGAGCCTGGGAGCCTGGGGGCCTGGGGTCCGCAGCACCCTATCCCGCGCCTGGGAGCCTGGGAGCCTGGGAGGCTGGGGGCCTGGGGCCCTCAGCTTCCGAGCCCGCGCCTGGGAGCCTGGGAGCCTGGGAGCCTGGGGCCCTCAGCTCCCGAGCCCGCGCCTGCGAGCCTGGGAGCCTGGGAGCCTGGAGGCCTGGGGTCCGCAGCACCCTAGCCCGCGCCTGGGAGCCTGGGCGCCTGGGAGCCAGGGGTCCGAAGCACCCTAGCCCGCGCCTGGTAACCTGGGAGCCTGGGAGCCTGGGGTCCGCAGCACCCTAGCAGCGCCTGGGAGCCTGGGAGCCTGGGAGCTTGGGAGCCTGGGGTCCGCAGGACCTGAGCCCGCGCATGGGAGCCTGGGAGCCTGGGGCCGCAGCTGCCGAACCCGCGCCTGGTTGCCTTTGA